>NW_026877669.1:0-22284 GCF_032173495.1 Musca vetustissima
TTCAAATAAACTTCGCATTCATCAATGACCTAATTTAGGATGCTATGCAAAGTTTTGTATCAATCGTATAAATATTGGCAGTATGGTGTTCCATTTATATAAAATTGGACGAAACTATATATGGCAGCTATATCTAAATCTGAACCGATTCCAACAAAATTTCGCTTTAATCAGTCGGGACCTAATCTAGTACGCTGTGCAAAATTTTGCTTCAATATTGGACGTTTGGTGCACTATTTACATTAAATCAAACGATACTATATATGGGAGATATTTCTAAATCTGACCCGATTTCAGCAAAACTTCGCATTCATCAATCATGACCTAATTTAGTACATTGTGCAAAATTTTGTCTCAATCGGATAAATATTGGCAGTATGGAGCTTCATTTACATAAAATGGGACGAAATTATGAATAGCAGCTATATTTAAATCTGAACCGATTCCAATAAAATTTCATATACATCAGTCGGGACCTAATTCAGTACTCTGTGCAAAATTTTGCTTTAGTCGGATCACCGCTATTGTGAGTTTGGTGCACTATTTACATTAAATTGGATGAAACTATAAATCGGAGCTATATCTAAATCTGAACCGATTTCAACAAACCTTGGCATATAACTATCTAGACCTAATTCAATACTCTGTGCAAAGTTTGTCCCAATCGGATCACTATTGGGAGTTTGGTGCATCAATATGTTAAAATCGGACGAAAATATATATGGAAGCTATATCTAAATCTGAACCGATTTTCTCCAATTTCAATAGGGTCTATTAAGTGACCTGTGCCAAATGTCATCCAAATCGGATCATAAATAGGACCTGTACTTTGTTAACAAAAATACATGGACGGACGGACCGACATATGGACGGACAGGCGGAAATGCATAAATCGACTCAGAAAGTGATTCTATGCATATTCTCAAAAGGAACCATGGGTCTATCTCGATTATTTTTTTTTACCACAGTGTGGTGAAGTGTATAGAAACAAAACAAATACAAATTTCTACTACAACAATAAATATTTGAACATTGTCTAATCAGCTTCATCAAAAAAAGAATTTCTATACAAAAAGCTTGGGCGCTTGTAATACATCTTCTACTTTTCTATATTAAACAATATGACAATAAAATATATTGCTTGTTATTTGCCAGTGACATGAAATTTCTCATTTGAATTTTAAAATAGATTTTTATAGAACAAAACTTTCATATGATTACACATATGTTTATACATTTTATGATAAATTCACAAAAATGTATAAAAGGATATATATATCGTATGCAGAATAAAAAGTGAGGGTGTTCTATTTTTACTCCATGTTAAATGTTCAATGTTCTTGAAAGGACAATGACAAAACCAAAATGATATGTGTGATATATATAAGCATAAGTATATGGGCGAGTGTGTGTGGGTGAGTGAGTGATTTTACAAAAACAGATATAAAAGCTTCAACAGAAGATGCAAATCATAGTCATTTTTACTTGAAATGGCATCATTTATCATATGTCAACAATTTAGTCACACTGTCACAAATTTAACTATACGCACATATATATACACACATACACACATTCATAACATACTTTTAATACTAAGAAATATTTTGACACAGTCACTCATCATCATTCCTCTGACAAATATATGTATGTATGTGGGGTAAAAAGATTTTGCATGTGCAGATGATGATCCCACTCGTGCATGTGCACATATTAATATTGTTTATATTATTCTTATGGTACATTGGAAATTTTCTACCAAAAAATATAGTGTGCGGAAAATTGACAAATTGGGTCAATATGCTAATAATAGAAATTGTGGGTATTTGCAAGCAGTAGCAAATAGTAAATATATTTCGAAATATTCCGAAGTAATACAATGAAGAATAATAACACATATTCATTATGTTAGAACCCACTAATGCAAATATAAAGTCGAGCGGGCCGACTATATGATACACCACTGTATTTTGAGTATAACGAAAGATGCAGGGCATATTAAATTATTTAATAAATTGGCACACATCATTCCAGACTTTATTCAGGGACAAGTGAGTATGGTACATCCATTTACATGAAAACGGACAAACGTATTGAAGGAAGCTATACTTAAATTTGAATCAATTTCTCACAAACTTAACCAGCTGATGAGATGACTCCTGATCTCATCACAAATGTGCGACGGGAGAAACTAGAGAAAAAAGAAACGCACGGTGTTGACGGTTCCCTGGTTCGAGGTGAACTCATTTTATTTCTAATATTTTCTTAACTCTAAACCTAATAATACATAGAACTACAATGCATTTCAAATACATATATTGAATGTGTAAATAGATTTGGGTTTGGACACATTTATGGTCTTTATTTACGATCACCCAAAAATACACACAGACAACAAATTATGTAAAATGCATTCTTATGCTCGCCGTGTGCAGCAATCTTATCTCTATTTACCAACGCACTATTGACGCTCCACTTGAGACCTGCACACACACCATGCGTGAGAGTCATAAATAGCATATTTTATGATCTACATTATAAATAGAATCTTAGAAAACAACTATTTCCATTTGACTACCTGACTCCAAAATGACGTACAGTTCACTAAACTGTACACCAGCGTTATGCTTGACTTAATTCTGATCAATTGAGCTTAAAACGATTTTCCTGTCCAAAACCCAAATTGAGTTTTTTTGCTGTTCTGAAAGGTCTATCGATAAGCCATAGACCTGCCATTCAAAATTCAAAATAGGGATTTTCACACCCATTGCTACTACTCCTCCGATGTTTGGTATAGCCCCCCTAAGCAGTACCGTAATATTCAACATTTAACGAATCTTCGGCATAATTTTCAATCGAAAACGCTTATAATTTGGTTCACGTGAACTCAGACGAAAATATATAGCGGTTATATCTACAAAATCCAATGCCGTTATTTTAGGTACAATTTGGTAAGTTGTGCACCAATTCGTGCCAATCGAAAAAAAAAACTTTAGTTATTTGATAGAAACTTAGATGAAATCGGATGGAAATATATATGAAAGCTGTATCTAATCCCGAACCGATTTCAATGTAATATCAACTGCAATATTGCATGTAAAGCAAAAACATAGCTTCCATTTTTAACTCAATTACATTCGCTATGCAAAATTTCGTCTCAATCGGACAAGCATTGGGAGTTTGGTGACACCACTCTAAACTCTATTCATACCTTCTGCCAAATGTCGTGTAAATCGAACAATTGTTGGCTCTTTGGTGAACCGTTGAAATAAAATATATATGAGAGCTATATCTAAATCAGAACTGATTTTAACAAAACTTTACAGACATAAAACTCTATTTAATTCAGTACACTGTGTAAAATGTTGTTTCAATTGGATAAATTTGGGAGATTGATGCACCATTTACATTAAATTGGATGAAAATATGTGTGAGTTATATCACATATTATATATTATTACATATAATCGGACGAAAATATATTTGAGCTACATTTAAATCTAAACCGATTTCAGCCAACTTCACGTAAATCCACATATACTAATTTCAGTGTCATGTACATCATTCAGTCTCAATCGAGCAAATATTGAGTGTTTGGTGCACAATTTACATAAAATCGGACGAAGCTACATATAGGAGCTATATAGAAATCTGAACCGAGTTCAACAAAACTTTGCATACGTCTGAACCTAACTCAGTACGATGCACAAAATTTTGTCTCAATCTGACAAATATTGGGAGTTTGGTCTGCCGGTTATTTCTTTCAAATATTTTTAAAAAATCTATGCCTAGTCCTTGTAGAAATTTGTTTATTGTATTGTCCTTCGATCATCGTCAAGTGGTTCTTGGTTGACATGGATTTTGTAATTCTTGGCGATTCAAATCAAGCGCCATTCTGGTTAAGATATGAATATTTATACCCTTCACCACACTGTGGTACAGGGTATTATGTCTTTGTGCATATGTTTGTAACAGGCAAAAATAATCGAGATAGACCCATGGTTCCTTTTGAGAATATGCATAGAATCACTTTCTAAGTCGATTTATGCATGTCCGTCCGTCCGTCTGTCTGTCTGTCCATGTTAAATTGTAAACAAAGTACAGGTCGCATTTATGATCCGAATTGGATGAAATTTGGCACAGGTCACTTATTCGGCCCAAGGACGAACCCTATTGAAATTGGGAAAAATCGGTTCAGATTTAGATATAGCTCCCATATATATATTTAACCGATTTAATGTAAACGGTCCCTATATATCATTCGATTTGCACGAAATTTGGTACAGGCTAATCATTTAGGCCTATAATGATGTCTGCCAAGTTTCGTGAAAATCGGTCCAGATTTAGATATAGCTCCCATATATAGTTTCGTCCGATTTCAGGTAAATGGTGCCCCAAAGTCCCTATATATCTTTTGATTTGCACGAAATTTGGCATAACGTACTGAATTAAGTATAGAGTGATGTCTGCTAAGTTTCGAGAAAATCGGTCCAGATTTAGATATATCTCCCATATATAGTTTCGTCCGATTTCATGTAAATGGTGCACCAAAGTCCCTATATATATTTCGATTTGCACGAAATTTGGTACAACCTAATCATTTAGGTCTAGAATGATGTCTGCAAAGTTTCGTGAAAATCGGTCCAGATTTATAGTTTCGTCCGATTTCATGTAAATGGTGCCCCAAAGTCCCTATATATTTTTCGATTTGCACGAAATTTGGCATAACGTATTGAATTGAGTCTAGAATGATGTCTGCCAAGTTTCATGAAAATCGGTCCTGATTTAGATATATCTCCCATATAGTTTCGTCCGATTTCATGTAAATGGTGCCCCAAAGTCCCTATATATCTTTCGATTTGCACGAAATTTGGTATATCCTATTCATTTTGGTCTAGAATGATGTATGTAAAGTTTCGTGGAAATCGGTCCAGATTTAGATATAGCTCCCATATATAGTTTCGTCCGATTTCATGTAAATGGTACCCCAAAGTCCCTATATATCTTTCGATTTGCACGAAATTTGGCATAACGTACTTAATTGAGCCTAGAAAGATGTCTGCCAAGTTTTATGAAAATCAGTCCAGATTTCTATATAGCTCCCACTTATAGTTTCGTCCGATTTCATGTAAATGGTGCCCCAAAGTCCCTATATATCTTTCGATTTGCACGAAATTTGGTACAGCCTAATCATTTAGGTCTAGAATGATGTATGTTTCGTGAAAATCGGTCCAGATTTAGATATAGCTCCCATATATAGTTTCGTCCGATTTCATGTAAATGGTACCCCAAAGTCCCTATATATCTTTCGATTTGCACGAAATTTGGCATAACGTACTGAATTGAGCCTAGATTGATGTCTGCGTTGTTTCGTGAAAATCGGTCCACATTTAGGTATAGCTCCCTTTTATTATAGATTGATTTTAAGTACTTGATGCACCAAGGAACCAATAGGAACAAAACGTTCTGAAATTAGTATAACGTATCCTGTGACAAGTTTGTTTGAAATCGCTTAATATTTGGCCCGATTTCAAGTAAATTGGGCATCAAACTCCTCATGTTAGTCAGTTTGACATCAAATTTTGCACAACGTACAAAATTGAGCATAGCATTATGTAGTTTCGTTTTCTAGAAGTACAGACATAGCCCAACGGATGACCTATTTATATTTGTTTGAAGTCGATTTACATACTTTATGGATAGATCTACGTAGATTCACATTTAGATAAATATCACATATTTTATTTCATTCAAGTTCATGCTAATAGTCCTGTTTAATATACCCATAGTGGTGAAGGGTATCATATAGACGGCCCAGTCCGACTTTACTACTTTCCTTACTGGTTTTATCATAAGGCGTAGTAAATAAATTTTATCTATTTTTATATTTTATTGGGTCGTTAGTTTTCAACGGCTCTACGTTACTTATGGCGTTGGCCCGGAATATTCTCCATATACTCCTGAGAGCCAATTTCATTCATTATGCAATATGCAGTGCAATAGTCAACATTAGTGAAATCTTTCTTTTCCGCTCGTCGGTGCGAAGCACTTGGCTCTTATTATTCAAATTATTTGGGGTACTTCCTTTTCGCTCAATGGCAGTCCGTCTAATGGTGTCAAAAGCTTCCTATAGATTTTTATATTATGACCCCTAAGGAGTTGGTCTGGTCCAATAATTTTCTATTAAGTCTGAAGCCAGCTTGTTGATATTATAGAATTTTTTCTACTTACCCTTGCATTCTTGTTTTGTGTTTTGGTTCCTAAAATTTTTAATATGGAATCAGCACATCTCCACACCTTCTTTTTGTGAGGCTATCTATTGCCCGTTATAGTTTTTTTCATGTTTTGTGGCTAGTCGCTTCCTCAGCTTTTTGAACAAATTATTAGAAACATCCTTTTGTCATATCTTGCAGCTGACTATCTTGGCCGACTATATGATACCCTTAACCACTTTCGGTATATTGTACATATGTATCCTTACAAGAGTATGTCAATGTTCCCTCGAAGGAACATACTCATGTCTTTCTACAACGTATGATAAATTTAAGTTTATTCGGGCACATTTATAATCGTCTGCGTACCATGGTATAAGTTTATCAAAATAATTTTAGCTGGCTTACATAAAAAAGTAAACACACACATCCCTACAAACAACTGCCACACTGAATCTAAAACGATTTATAGCAAAATTGATACACGCTATTCGGTACGCCGCACTGTTAAAAATTTAATCTCAATAAGACACACGTTCGAAACATATACAGATGCTATGGCTGCATCTGCATAAATTTTAACAAAACCTACTAACGTCATTCAAGTACGAATTTGATACGTTGTACAAAATGTCTTGTAAATCGGACAAACATTAGGAGTTTGGTGCACCATTTAAATCTGAACGGATCTTCACGAAACAAATTTCCAAATCGAAAAATTTCGTGTAAATCGCAAAATATATACATATATACATTTAATCGGACCCAATATATATATATATATATATAGGAGCTATATCTAAATCTTTCACGAGATTTCACGAGACTTAACACACATTATTCTACTCTCACACATCATTCTACCGATTTTTACGAAACTTAGAACACATAATTCTAGACTCAATTCAGTATGTTGTGCCAAATTTCGTGTAAATCGAGATATATATAGGGACTTGGAACCGATTTTTACGAAACTTAGCACACATCAATCTAGGTTTAATTCACTACGCTGTGGCAAATTTCGTGCAAATCAAAGGATATTTACCTTAAATCAGACGAAAATAAATATGGGAGCTACATCTAAATCTGAACCGAGTTTTCCCAATTTCAATAGGGTTCGTCCTTGGGCCAAAAGAGTGACCTATGCCAAATTTCATCCAATTCGGATCATAAATGCGACCTGTACCTTGTTTACAATTTAACATGGACAGACGGACGGACGGACGGACATGCATAAATCGACTTAGAAAGTGATTCTATGCAAAAGGAACCATGTGTTTATCTCGTTTCCTTTTGCCTATTACAAACATATGCACAAAGACATAGTACCCTGTACCACCAAAGTCCCTATATATCTTTCGATATGCACGAAATTTTGTATAGTATTTTGTATAGAATTAAGTCTAGAATGATGTGTGTTAAGTTTCCTGAAAATCGGTTCAGATTTAAATATATCTCCCATATATATTTATCCTCGATTTCATGTAAATGTTGCACCAAAGTCCTTATATATTTTTTCGATTTGCACGAAATTTGGCATGACGTACTGAATTGAGCCTAGAGTGATGTCTGATAAGTTTCATGAAAATCGGTCAAGATTTAGATATAGCTCTCGTATATAGTTTCGTCTGATTTCATGTAAATTGTGCACCAAAGACCACATATATTTTCGATTTGCATGAAATTTGGCATAATGTACTGAATTAACACTAGATTGACAAAGGCGGTCATGTTGACCGTTTTTCAATTTCAAGTACAAAAACAACTGTGACGCTGACACTTTTTACAAATTTTGTGACTTTTTGTACCACAAAGAATTACTTTTATTGTAAAAAAGTCACCAGATTTTTAAAAACTGTGCCACTATATACACAGTTGTTTTTGTACTTGAAATTGAAAAGCAATGAAAATGACCGCCTTCGGCAATCTAGTGTGAGAGAATGAAAATGAAAATTGTGGAAATTGTCCCATTGTTAGATCCAAAGTTAGGCCGATTGCCACACAATTTTGCACAACGTAATTTAGTGTGTATAAAAAAAAACATGTGTCAAGTTTTGCTGAAATCGGTTAGATTTAGATATAGCTTCCATATATGTTTAAATAAATGTTGCAGCAAAGACTCAATGTTAGACCGATTGATTCAAAATTTTGCACAACGCACTTACGGTAGTATAGTTTAACGTGTGTCAAGTTTTGTTGGTATCCGCCCAGATATAGTTTCGTCCGATTTTAAGTAGGACCCAAAATGTGTCCATTAGGAACAAAACATTCTGAAATTAGTCTAACCTAACCTGTGACAATTTTCGCTGAAATCGCTTCATATTGGGATATAGTAGCTTCCACATCTATTTTCATCAGATTTTAAATACATGGTGCACCAAACTGTTTATGTTTTTTTTATGAATAGAATGACGTAATTGCGTGTAGAAGTACAGATTTAGCCCATATATATTTCCGACCGACATTCAACGGGTGCCCGATTGATATTTGCTTTAAATCGATTTACATACTTTTGTCCCATTGTAACACATGACATGTTTATGGATTGATCTAAGTCGGTTCACATTTAGATAAAGGTCACATATTTTACATCATCCAATTTATATTAATGGTTCTTCTGTTAGTATTCATCTGTTTAATATACCCATAGTGGTGAAGGGTATCATATAGTCGGCCCCGCTCGACTTTACAACTTTCCTTACTGGTTTTGAAATTAGTTACTGTTGTTCTATTGTATATTTCGTTGTTTTCAGTGGAGATTTTTACGGTATTGATTTATTTGGACTGTTGTATATCTCTTTGAATTTGTTAATCATTGTTTGTTAGTAGCCTACCATTACGATCATTTACCCCTTGGCTTACGATACACATTTTATTTGTGAGGCTTTCAATTTTCCAGTATAGCTTTCTCATGTTTTTGTGCCTACTCACATCCTCACTGTTTATGCCAGATTTTCTAGAAACTTACATTCAGTTTATCTTGCAGCTTTCTGTTCTTTAAAACTTACGCAGCTAGAGAGCTGGTAGTCTTTAGTAGCCATTTTCTAAAACCCACGCATTTATGTCCGATAGTCACTCAAAAATTGTCTTATACCCAAACATTCAAAATTGGCCCAAAAACGCTCAACTGTGGCACCTCTAGTTCATATTATGAATTCGCAATAATGTTTGCATACGATAAATACAACACAATAACAATAATAATAATGATGATAATACGACTGGTCATGTACCATTGTCGATGTATGGGGTTTGTTCGATAATATGAACATAACATCAGCAATAATATCAACGTTATTTATTATTATTGTATTGATATATGGCTGCATGTCTGTGTACGAGTATTCCTGTGTGCATGTGGATTTTAAGGACAAACAATAACAAAAATCATAATCATCCTTATCATCATCATTCACATCAACATCATCATCATAGACAAGTATTTCTTCAATGGCTTATGGTGTATAGTTGTATACAACGACCAAACTACAATACCATTTGTATATTTGAACGAATCGGTATAGATGCAGGCGTTCATCTGATTTGACATTTTCTTATGTTATTACGTCGATCATTAGGTTAGAGGGTGGGGAAAAATTATGTGTCGTTTTTTTTTCTTTTAAGAAAATTGGTAATTTTTTTGCAAATTTTTCAGATTTCATTAGGATCACTTTTCCTTAAATTTACTAAGAAGGAAAAGTATTAACTTACTTACTTAGCTGGCTTGTTACAGAACGGTTGTTCCATAAGCCGAGCTTAAACAAGATTTCCAAGCGCGTCGGTCTTGTGTGCAAGTCCACCAATTTGGAAGACCACGTTCCAAGATGTTGTTTTCTACTTGGTCTTTCCATCTAATTCGTGGCCTTCCCCTTCTACGGGAACCATCAGTAGGCTCATTTTTATATGCCTTTTGAGCTGGGGCATCTTCATTCATCCGCACAACATGGCCTCGCCACCGTAGTCGCTGCAGCTCAATACGACTGACTATGTCGATGTCCGCGTATAAATTGTAGAGCTCGTGGTTCATTCGACGCCGATATTCACCGTCGACGCAGATCGGCCCGTAGATCTTTCGGAGAATTTTTCTCTCAAACACCCCAAGCGCTGCCTCATCTGCTTGCGCAAGTACCCATGCTTCTGATCCATATAATAGCACGGGTAGTATCAGAGTCTTGTAAAGTGTGAGTTTGGTCTGGCGAGAAGTGGCCTTGTTTCCAAACTGCTTACTTAGACCATAGTAGCATCTGCTGGCCATCACGATCCTTCTCCGAATTTCAAAACTGATGTCATCCGTTTTATTTATGGCGGTACCAAGGTATATAAAGACTTTAACTACCTCGAAGCTGTAGTTCTCAAGTTCCACAGTTGGTCCGAGTCTACTGGACGTCTTGCGCGTTGATACCATCAGCTTGGTCTTCTCGCCGTTTACTGCCAGACCCACTTTGGCAGACTCCTTTTTAATTTGTTCAAAGGTGGCTGTTAACGCTTGCAATGTTCGACCCATTATATCGATGTCATCGGCGTAGGCGAGTAACTGATGTTGTTTGGTGTACAGAGTGCCATTTCTGTTCACCTTTGGGTCTCGTATGACCTTTTCCAGTAGGATGTTAAAAAGATCACACGACAAACTGTCACCTTGTCTGAATCCTCGTTCGGTATTGAAGGGCTCCGATAGGTCCTTTACTACTTTAACGGCTGACCTTGTGCCACTTAAAGTTATCCTGCATAGCCGTATTAATTTTGCAGGAATGCCGAACGCAGACATGGCTTTAACCACCTCTGAACGGATAGGGCTGTCGAATGCGGCTTTATAGTCGACAAATAGGTGGTATGTGTCGATGTGTTTTTCGTGGGTCTTTTCCAGGATTTGGCGCAGAGTGAAAATCTGGTCAATGGTGGATTTGCCAGGTCTGAAGCCGCATTGGCATGGTCCGATGATCTCATTGACCATGGGCTTCAATCGTTCACACAGCACACTGGTTAGCACTTTATATGCGATGGGAAGGAGACTTATTCCTCTATAGTTGGCACATATCGTTTTGTCTCCTTTTTTGTGCACGGGACACAGGATGCTGAGGTTCCAATCATTGTGCATGCATTCATCTAGCCAAATTGTGTTAATCAGCTGGTGCATGCTCCTGACCAGTATCTGGCCACCAGTCTTTAATAGTTCGGCTGGTAACCCATCGGCTCCTGCTGCTTTGTTGTTCTTGAGCCGATTAATTGCTTTTATGACCTCATCTTTGCTATGTGGTATACACTCTATACCATCATCTCTTATTGGTTGTGGGGTATCTTCTTCATCGCCACTATTTGATACTAGTAGCTTTTCGAAATGCTCCTTCCACATCATCAACACGCTGTCTGTATCTGTCACCAGGTTTCCTTCTTCATCTCTACAGGAGGATGTGCCTGCACCAAAGCCTTCAGTTTGGTGTTTTATTCGTTGATAAAATTTCCGGACTTCATGCTAACTCCTGTAGATCTCGATTTGCTCACGCTGACGTTTTTCTTGTTCTTTCTTCTTTTTTCTGAAAACACGTTTCTCCTCTCTCCTTTTCTCCCGATAATTCACCATCACGTTACGTGTTGCTACTATCTCCTGGTAGTATCATGGGTTTCTTGGTGGTGGTTTTTGGTACCCAAGTGTTGCTTTTGCTGCAGTTTGTAGGGAGTGGGCAATTCTTTGCCATTGTGCTTCTATACTATTATCAGGACACGTAGTGCTTTCTTCAAGCAGATGGGTAAGTTGAGCGGAGTAGGCCTCGGCTACCTGTTGTGTTTGCAGCTTTTCGACGTCGAGTTTCCGTGTTGTATTAGATCGCACCTTTGCTGCAACATTAAGAGGGTGCGTACCTTGGCTGCCATAAGGTAATGGTCCGAATCGATATTCGCTCCTCGGATCGATCGGACGTCTAAAACACTGGATTTTGTACAGGCTATTCGGCTACAAACGTGCCAAAAATTGTAGGTAGGTACTCTTATCTGGAGGCGAGACGAGCTGCAGTTCAGGAAGTCATTATAGACGAGGTGACGCTGATGGACTCTCAGGGAGTCTGTATAGACTAGCTGAGTCTTAAGGAGTCTCTATAGACGAGCTAAATCTCAGAGAGTCTCTATAGACGAGCTGAAGCTCAAGGAGTCTCTACAGACGAGCTAAAGGTCAGGGAGTCTCTATAGACGAGCTAAAGCTCAAGGAGTCTCTACAGACGAGCTAAAGCTCAGGGAGACTCTATAGACGAGCTAAAGTTCAGGGAGTCTTCATGTTTATATTTTTCAATGTTTATTTTTTGTATGAAGATTTTTTATCAAATGAGATCCACAATTACCAAATTATAGATTATTAGGGGAATGTACAAAACCGTGTTCAGATACATTCCATTCTCAATACCAAACATCCTAGGAAGGCTAACATTTTGAATCACTACCCTAATTATTCATTAATCATTCAAATATTAAATGCACAGTGAAAATTGTCCAGTTAATTTTGATCCACCCTATTTCCAACTAAGGATGAGTTCTACAAATAAATGTTGATGTTCAACACAATCATTGCATATTTTATGGATTTTCTTACTCCTGAGAATCTACCACAAAATGATGATGTTGAAAATATGATTGTTGATGCATAAACACACATCGCACATCACATATCTATGGATGGATGAATGTTTGCATGTGTGTTTGGGGAATGGGTTGAGGAAATGGGGAAAGGAAAAAATGAAAGAAAATGTACCATCATTTCTGTGCTTAACTTAGTGACAGTATTCAAATGAATGTTTATGAAGATTAATTGTGGTTGCAGACTTTGCATGTGTTGCAACATGTTACACACTCACATCACATCAGGAGTGATTATTTACATAAATGAGGGTTGAAGGTTGAACGGTAATATTTTATAAAGAAAAAACTGATTTATGACACGAATTTTTCTGGAGTTAAAAATAAATCTGAAAATCATAAAATCATGTTATTTTGTAGACAAATGTTTTTAGTAAAAGATTATTGGCAAAAATTGTCAATTGGTAATATGGTGTTAAAGAAAAAAGTCAAGGCTAATCCTTTGTGATAGAATAAAGCAATGAAATGCCAAGGATAATATTAATTTTGAACCAAGTAATCCACATCAGGGTATTAAGCTCCCAATATGCAATGGTCGAACTTAAAGACATTTTTACTTGTTGTTAGTAACATCTATTGTCTTTGCAAAAATATACACATATTTAAAATTCTTATATATATTCCTATTAAATTCTTATTGATTAATGCATTTAATATAACATAATTTCCTTTTGCCTTTAAACAATTACATAATAATAGTAATCTCAACTTTGCTCTAATTTTCTCATTATCCCGCCGCAACGCCTTGTTAAATAAATTGATTATCCACAAATTGAAAGTCATGTCAGTACAAGCCGGATCTTAACAATTATCGGTAATTAAGCTCAAATAACTATTCAATTAGTTAACAAATTATAGCGGACGTCAAGCACCACCATTCAGCTTTTGCCACAAGTCAAAATGGGTAGATGGCCGTTGGTAGCCGGCAGTGGAAGAGAAATGATGACCAGGCAACTATTTTGTACTGTTGCTAACAACAAAATGGAATTGAATGACGACAGCACGATATAATTAAGGAGTGGATGAAATGCATGTAGGGATATAGAGATGTAGGGAATAGAAACCAATGAAGGGATATTGTAAATAAGGAATACCTGTTATTGACGGTATTATACTGTATATTGTATTAAGACGTTGGATGGTTGTGGAAAATAATAGTTGAAAGAGCCACGCTTTGTAACCGAAGCTACATGAAAACAATACTTTAAAATATCAACGCTTAAATATCTTCGAAAACGCTTGAAAATATTCTTTAGCACAAAGGTATGTACAAATTCTATACTAGAAAAATATTTTATCTCGAATACACCAAGAACTGCCTCATTTGCTTGCGCAAGTACCATGATTCAGATCCACAGCACAGGTAGTATCAGCGTCTTGTAGAGTGTGAGTTTGGTCTGGCGAGAGATGTCCTTGTTTTTAAGAGAACCCCACCCATTCTCGATTTTAATTTTTCAAGATTTTCAATGGGCTGGTAAATCAATACCAATGCTTGTTAAGGTTTTTAACTTTGCACATATATATTTGAAGATTTAAACGAGAAGAAAACTAATTTACAAAAAAAATTTGTTATTGCTTTGTTGTTTTTTGTAATTAAAGAAAAGTCCTTATTTTTGATGGCGGGCATGATAACTCCTCACTGGAACATCGGAATCCGAAAATTCCTACGGTGTTGGAAAGAGTACATGTCTGGCTCTCGTATAAACTAGGATTATTGTCTTCGCTCTAAAATGAACAAAATGGTGGACCTTTGAAAAAATATTTTTGGAAAATCGCCGATTTTAGACCAAAAACCAAGTTAAAAAATAAGGAAGATCTTCACCGATTGGCTTTATCCTAGTTCATATGATACCTATACACTCACAGAGAAACGTGTAAAAATTTGAAATCGATTAGGTTATTAGTTTTTGAGTTATCGTGCCCGCCATTCGCAAAAGAGAAAAACGCGTTTAAAGTTGGAGAAGCCCTTTAGCTGTCACTTGATGCTGACACAATAAATCGGCTATATCTTCAAGAGTTCTTGAGATTTTCACTTGAAATTTTTAGAGACATTTTTGAATTAGTGTAGAATCGAATTAAATCAAAAAAAAAATTGACCCCGAGAATGGGGGGGTCCCCTTTAAATGCTTACTTAGTTCTGTCCTTCACCGAATTTCAATACTGATGTCATTAGTTTTATTTATGGCCGAGGTATATAAAATCCTTCATAACCTCGAAGCTGTAGTTTTCAAGTTGAACAGTTTGTTCGAGTCTATTGGACGTCTTGTGCGTTGATTCCATCACCTTGGTATTTTCACCATTTACTGCCAGTCCCACTTTGGTCGACTCTTTTTCAATTCGTTCAAAGGTGTATGTTACCGCTCGCAATGTTCGACCTATTATAACATGTGCTGTTTGGTGTACGGAGTGTCATTTCTGTTCACCTTCGCATCTCGTCACACGACAAACTTTCATCTTGTCAGAATCCTCGTTCGGTACTGGAGTGCTCTGAGAGGTCCTTTCGGACTTTTACTGCTGACCTTGTGCCACTTAAATTTATCCTGCAATAGCCCTATTAATTTTGCAGGAATGACAAACGCAGACATGGCTTTAAACACCTCTGAGCGGATTGGGCTGCCGAATGCGGCTTTGTAGTCGACGAATAGGTGGAATGTGTCGATGTATATTTCGTGGGTCTTTTCCAGAAGTGAAAATGGGGTCAGTGGTGGATTTGACAGGTCTGAAGGTCCGCATTGGTATGGTCCAATAATCACATTGATCATTGGCTTCA
The DNA here is from genome assembly GCF_032173495.1 of Musca vetustissima. NCBI lineage: Eukaryota > Metazoa > Arthropoda > Insecta > Diptera > Muscidae > Musca > Musca vetustissima. Next base: position 15,604 of record NW_026877669.1, read on the forward strand.
GTTGTTCACACTGCACACTGGATAACACTTTATATGTGATGGGAAGGAGACTTTTTCCTCTATAGTTGACACATATCGTCTTGGTTCCCTTTTGTGCACGGGACAGGGGACGCTAAGGGTTCCAATCATTGGGCATGCATTCATCTAGCCAAATTTTACCGTCATCTCTTATTGGTTCTGGGGTATCTTCTTCACCGCCACTATTTGATACCTGAAGCTATTCAAAATTCACCATCCACATGCTCAACACGTTGCCTGTATCTCTCATCAGATTTCCTTCTTCATTTCTAGAGGAGGATGTGCCTGCACCAAAGCATGTTCTACTAGTTGGTAAAATTCGGGACTTCATTCTGACTCCTGCACATCTCGATTTTCTCACGTTCACGTTGTTCTTGTTCTTTCTTCTTTTTTCTGAAAATACGTTTCTCCTCTCTCTTTTTTTTCCCGATAAGTCTTCATCGCATTACGTGTTGCTACTGTCTGCAGGGTTGCCCTATACGCTATGTTATTCAAATTAGTAGCATTACGACACTCCTGATCGCACCATGGGTTTCTTGATGGTGCTTTTTGGTACCCAAGTGTTCCTTTTGCTGCAGTTTATAGGAAGTGGGCAATTCTTTGCCATTGTGCTTCTATACTACTATCGGGACAAGGAGTGCTTTCGTCAGCAGATAAGTAAGTAGAGTTGTGTTGGATCGTACCTTTGCTGCTACTACAAGGTGGTGGTCAGAATCAATATTCGCTCCTCGGGTCGATCGAACGTCTAAAACACTGGATGAATGCCTTCCGTCTATCACAACATGATTGATCTGATTTCTCGTTGTTCGATCGTGAGTTTTTGCTGCGGCGAAGTCAATCAACCTCTGCCGTTGTCGGATGTTTCTTCATGGAGGCTGAATTTTCCGAAATTTACCCTTCCGATTTTTGCATTAAAATCTCTTAGCAGAATTTTAATGTCATGGCCAGGGCAGCGGTCATATGATGTTTCTAGGCGCTCGCAAAATATGTCTTTGGTCTGTTCATATCTGTCTTCGGTCGGAGCATGGGCGCAAATGAGACTGATGTAGAAGAACTTCCTTTTATACGGATTATAGCAATTCGCTCATCTATTGCAGTGAATCTAGATACGAAGAATTTTATTTTATTATGTCTCGTTTCATGGCCGTTATAATACAGGGCGTAATCATCTGATTTACATACGCCAGTCCCTTTCCATCGCATTTCCTGTAAAGCAATAATGTCGGCTTTGTAATTCTTGAGTACATCCGCCAAAGCGAAAACTGCGCCTGTTCTGTACAACATGCGCACATTCCATGTGCAGATTCGCAGATCGTTGTCTTTTATATGTTTGCAGGGCATTGGTTTTTTCCGAGTGTAGGCAACTAACCCGACGCCTTAACCCATTTTTTTATAGTTCTCCCATAATTCGCCGCATATATAAGCTCAATATTTTAACGGGTGATGAAAGTAGCCTTTACACAAAGTGAATATTAAATGTTTTCTTATTTCAGGCGATATTGCCTCCCAGGCTATTTTGTCCGGCTTTTAATAAATCTTCCTTGGTTTGGCAGATTTTCGAGTTTACGAGTTTTTACAATTTTATATTGACAGGCAGACATGGCGGCAACATTAACCGTTTATTTACTTGAGAGACTCTAGTATATACCCCGGTCCCCTCCGATATTTGAAAATTGTAGGTTTCACAAGTAAAAAATTGGGATTGGGGTTTAGATGTGTGTAAAATTAAGCCCTTTGTAATATTAAATTATGGATATTAAGATTGGGCAGTTGTATATTTTCTTTGTATATCCATATTTACCAAATAAATATACATGTGTATGTACAAAGGAACCTCATAATGACTCAATTCAATTTGCAAATATACAAAAGTATATTTTGTTGTTTGCATTTGTGCTTCCGTTATCCGGATCAATCATTCCTCGTTATTACATGTGTTTATTACTCCCGCCGTAACGGCCACAACACCCTTGCAACGAATTTAGTCTGATTTCAGTGTGTGCGTATGAGTGTGTGCGCCTTGTAATAGAATTTGATGTTAGTAAATTTTTTTGCGAATGGTATGGAAACTAAACCACAAACGGACATGTTGATGACCATAAATGCGTAATGCGGTCTGACGGCAATGTATGGAATAAATAAGGATACAATTTAGCTGTTACTACTGTTGTCGTCTAATTTCCTTAATATTTCAGTTGAACAAGGGGACGGGGTGCGGCGTCACCGCAAAAACCAACCCCATATTGCAATTAGGAAACCATACCAATTATTGTTGTTGTTACTGTTATTATTTCAAGCCATTTGGTATGTGTGTATGTATGAATGGGATGCTGCGTTTGTTGATGACCGACCACTGCATGATAATTGTTAGTATGTCGTAGTTACTGTAACATGGTTAATGAAGTATTCACAAATAAATTTCGTGTTTCGGTTATCGGGTCGAACAAGTCTATTTTGTGTTCGAAGAACTTATGAGCGCAAGATTCATAAACTAACGATTCTATCTCTTTGGACCCATATAAGGTTAACCTATAGTACAAACCTCAATCTCTTCAGTTTTTGATGTAATTTACAACATTTCCTCTCGAAGCGATTTCACACTTGATCTCTTCAATCAAAATGGCATTTTCTTTGTAACCATAAAACAAGTTTCATTTGATTATCTACCAATTGCAACAATGTTCATGTTAATTAAAGATAAATCCAATTGTCAGATGTCAGCGGAAACTCCAACGCCAGCAACAACAAGACCAGCAGCAACATCAATAACATCAACTATTGTAAGAAAATTTACTTTATATAAATGTACAAACATTGTGTGACATACCGCCACAACAGCAACATTTACAGCAGCAGTAACAACAACAACCGAAATCCTTGCCTTAAATTCCCTTTCACATAGAAAGAGAATAAGTCTTCTCACTCAAACATGTGGTAAACATACCAGACAACAGCAACCACCATAGATTGACATGACAGCCAGAGAGAAGGAGGAATTTTTGTTGAACAATAAAAAGGATTGCAATCTTCTTCTGAACAAGGATAAGTCGTACAAAATTTATTTGCATTTCAACTCTGTAACATTTTACATCAATTTCCGATGCAAATACCCTGGCATATACCCACATACACATACACGTACACCCACATCACATTTACAGCTTACAATTTTATGCATCCTTGCGAAAAATATACACAAGTCCAGGATAAGTACACTGTGCGACAATCGCATAGGAAAATGCAAGAAACTAGTTGGCTCATATGTAGAATGGCTTCAAATTATTTCCATTGAAATATGCATTACTAACCTAAAGGGGTACATATTACATTCCTCAGTTACAACTTTTTCAAAGTTCCCTACTATACGTTAAAACAAAATCGAAAATTAGTACAGTCAAATTCGGTTAATTGAAAATGCCAACGTTGTGCAATAATTCGTCGTAAGCGGACAAACATTAGTCATTTTGATGAAATCGGATTAAAATATATATGGAAGCTATATCTAAAACTGAAACGTCTTCAATTCAATACACTATGCAATATTTCGTGTAAGCGGACAGACATAGGCTTCTCCATTTGCACCAGTTGCATAAAATCGGACAAATATATATGATGGAGATATATCTACATCTGAATTGATTTCAAAAACAAAACCTCGTGCAAATAAAACAGAATCTATGGTGCACCATTAACAAACCAGTAAGGAAAGTAGTAAAGTCGGACTGGGCCGACTATATGATACCAGTCGCCACTTTGGGTATATTCCACACGACGCGTTTTTGTTATATATCTATATCTTAACCGATTTCAGGGAAACTTACAAGAGCTAAGTTATATTACATCAGTACGTTGTGTCAACGGGCCTATCTATGGAACTTTTCACGAAGCTTAGCAACATTATTCAAGACATAATTGAGTACCCTATATCAAAATACGTGGAAATCGAAAGATATATAGAGACTTTGGTGCACCAATTACCTAAATCGGACGAAAATATATATGGGAGCTATATCTAAATGTGAACCGATTTTCACAAAACCTCGCACACATCACTCTAGACTTAATTCCGTATGCTGTGCCAAATTTCGTGCCAATCGGAAAATTTATAGGGGCTTTGGTACACCAATTACCTTAAATGGTACGAAGATATATATAGGAGCTATATCTACATCTGAACCGATTTTCACGAAACTAGGCAATCGTCATTCTAGACCTTATTCATTACGCTGTGCCAAATTTCGTGCAAATCAAAGATTTATAGGGACTATTAGTACACTATTTACCTTAAATCGGGCGAAGCTATATATGGAAACTTTATATAAATCTGAACCGATTTTCACGAAACTAGGCATACATCAGTCTAGACCTTATTCATTACGCTGTGCCAAATTTATTGCAAATCAAAAGATTTCCAAGGACTTTAGTGGACTATTTACAAGAAATCGGGCGAAGCTATATATGGGAGTTATATCCAAATCTGAACCGATTTTCACGAAACTTTTCACACATCACTAGACTTAATTTAGTACGCTATTTCAAATTTCGTGCAAATCGAAAGATATATAGGGGCTTTGGTACACAATTTACCTTAAATCGGACGAAGAAATATATGGGAGCTATATCTAAATCTGAACCGATTTTCGCGAAATTTTGCACACATTATTCTAGACGTTAGTCATTACGCTGTGCCAAATTTCGTGCAAATCGAAAGATATATATATATATAGAAAATATATATATATATATATAGATTTTTCCCAATTTCAGTCCTTGGGCCAAAAAATGAGCTGTGCAAAATTTCATCCAATTCGGATCAAAAATGCGACCTGTACTTTGTTCACAATTTAACATGGACAGACGGACGGACGGACGGACATGCATACATCGACTCAGAAAGTGATTCTATCCATATTTGGAACCATGCATCTCGATTATTTTTGCCTGTTACAAACATATAAAATCATAATAGTACAACAGTGTGGTGAAGGCTATAAAAAACTAAAATATATATATATGTGAGCTATATTTAAATCTGAACCGATTTCAACAAAACTTCGCAAATTTGACAATTTATATGCCAATCGGATCTAGTACCATAAAACCGGAGGAAACTATATCAGTATTCTGTATTTAAAATCTGTTCAACCGTCACTATCGGACCAATATTGGGAGTTTGATGCACCATTTGCATAAAATCGGACGAATCTTTATATGAGAGCTATATCTAAATCTGTCTCCGATTTTCGCCAATTTCAATGGAGAAAATCAGGACATTGGTTTGTCCTGGGGCCAAAGAAGTGGTATATGCAAAAATTTTATCCAAATCGGAGCATAAATGCGACCTGTACTTTGCACACAAAAACCCATGGAGGGACGGTAGGACGGACATACATAAATAGTCTCAGATAGCGATTCTATACATATTCTATAAAAATTCTTGGTCCATTTGACCCGCTAAATATTAACCGATCATCTTCAAAACGGTCTGTAGTATAGTTCTGTAGACTCGGAAACTTACTCTCAAATTTATTTCACCGGATAAATGTTAACCGTCCATCACCAGAGCAGCCGTGTTTATTTGGGTCGGGTTGTAAGATCCTTTAAAAATTAACTGATTATTACCAACGAACTATAGTCCTGAACCGATCCTCCATACAAATTTCTAATTGTGGCATAATTGTGACCTGTATATTTATTACAAATTATAATAGACTGACGGACGGACAAATATAGCAATATCGATACACCTTGTCGACATATGGCGATCGGAATACTACAATTTTGTTTTAGGTATATTTTGTGACCCTAGAAACTCTTTGGACATCGCCAACTTTTAATATCCATATAACGTAGTTGAATAGGTTATCGACACATAATTTTATTTTTATACGGGGTCTCCGAATAAATCTAGGTGTTGCAAACGGAATGGCAAAATAAAACGTTTTTGTATAGCCCCAATGCAATGTAATTTTAACTGAATTTTCAACATAAAGAACTGTAATTTTTGGATTTGGTGTTCTTGGAGGCTGACATACAACTATGCAGAAAATGATAGTTACTTGTCCATGTTTTGACATAGACCCCACATTAACTGTCCACTAACTGTCACTTTCTGAGTCGATTTACGCATGTCCGTCTGTCTGTCCGTCCATTTTTTTTTTTTTTTGTGAACAAAGCACAGGTCGCATTTATGATCCGATTTGGATGAAATTTGGCATAGGTCATTTATTTGGCCCAGAGACGAACCGTATTGAATTGGGAAAATCGGTTTAGATTTAGATATAGCTCTCATATATATTGTCGTCCGATTTTATATCAAGAATGTGAACGAAATTTGGCATAGGGTACTGAATTATGTCCAGAATGTTGTGTGGTAAGTTTCGTGAAAATCGGTTCAGATATAAATATAGCTGGGTCGGATTTAGATATAGCTCCCATATATATTTTCGGCCAATTTAAGGTAATTGTCCATATATATCTTTCGATAATGATGTATACTATGTTTCATGGAAGTTCAGTACATTCTACTGGAGTTACTATAACCTACAGATGTATTCCGTTTTACGTATAGCTCCTATATATACTTTCGTACGATTTTAAGTAAATGGTACTCTAAAGACCCGATGAGCAATACGTAATCGGCTCGCTTTTTAAGCAAAACAT
>NW_026877670.1:0-22706 GCF_032173495.1 Musca vetustissima
TCAGTGTTCATTAAATGGAGTGTACAAAGCTTTTGCCACATTTTCTGGGAATATATTGCTAAGCAGACATGAAGACGCACGTTCATAACTGAAATTCTACTTAAACGTATTAAGTAGTTTTAATAGAGGCTATCAAGTATTATAACCATGACCGTGGTTGAAAAGTAAAACTTTGTTAAGTTCTCCTACCCTGTTCCATGAGGAGGTACAAATACCTTTAATCGTTCAGTAACTGCATAAGGCGTGGATTTTTTAATAAATTCATAAGGCGTGGATTTTTATACCCTTCACCACACTGTGGTACAGGGTATTATGTCTTTGTGCATATGTTTGTAACAGGCAAAAATAATCGAGATAGACCCATGGTTCCTTTTGAGAATATGCATAGAATCACTTTCTGAGTCGATTTATGCATGTCCGCCCGTCCGTCCGACTGTCCGTCTGTTGGTGTTATATTGTAAACAAAGTACAGGTCCGAATTGGATGAAATTTGGCACAGCTCACTTGTTTGGTCCAATGACGAACCCTATTAAATTTGGGAAAAATCTGTTCAGATTTAGATATATCTCCCATATATATTTTAGCCCGATTTAAGGTAAATGGTGCACCAAAGTCCCTATATATCTTTCAATTTGCACGAAATTTGGCACAGCGTAATGAATGAGGTCTAGAATGGTGTGTGCAAAGTTTCGTGAAAATCGGTTCAGATTTATATGTAGCTCCCATATATATTTTCGTCCGATTTAAGGTAAATTATGTACTAGAGTCCCTATATATCTTTCTATTTGCACGGAAATTGGCACAGCGTACTAAATTAAGATTAGAATGATCTGTGCAAAGTTTCGTGAAAATCGGTTCAGATTTAGATATAGCTCCCATATATAGCTTCGCCCGATTTTAGGTAAATAGTCCACGAAAGTCCCTGAAAATCTTTTGATTTGCACGAAATTTGACACAGCGTAATGAATAAGGTCTAGAATGATGCCTGCCAAGTTTCGTAAAAATCGGTTCAGATTTATATATAGCTCCCAATATATCTTCGTCCGATTTAAGGTAAATTGTGTACTAAAGTCCCCATATATCTTTCGATTTGCGCGAAAATTGGCACAGTGTACTAAATTAAGTCTAGAATGATGTGTGCAAAGTTTCGTGAAAATCGGTTCAGATTTTGATACAGCTCCTATATATAGCTTCGCCGATTTTAGGTAAATAGTACACGAAAGTCCCTGGAAATCTTTTGATTTGCACGAATTTTGGCGCAGCGTAATGAATGAGGTCTAGAATGATGTCTGCCAAGTTTCGTGAAAATCGTTTCAGATTTAGATATAGCTCCCATATATTGTGTACCAAAGTCCCTATATATCTTTCGATTTGCACGAAAATTGGCACAGCGCACTAAATTAAGTCTAGAATGATGTGTGCAAAGTTTCGTGAATATCGGTTCCGATTTAGATATAACTCCCATACATATTTTCGTCCGATTTTAAATAACTGGTGCACCAAAGTCCCTATATACCTTTCGATTTGCATGCATTTTGGTAGAGGGTACTGAATTAAGTCTAAAATGTTGTTGCTAAGCTTCGTGAAGAGATCCATAGATAGGCCGATTGACGCAACGTACTGATGTTATATAAGTTAGTCTCTGGCAAGTTTCCCCGAAATCGGTTCAGATATAGATATATAATAAAAACGTGTCGTCTGTTATGATACATATGTAGAATATACCCAAAGTGGTGAAGGGTACTGAATTAATCGGCCCTAGACTTTACTACTTTCCTTACTAGTTTTAATAATATATTTTTCAATGTTTTATATTTTTTTGTATTTTATGCGTGTCTCAGACAAACTAGCAAAAAACACCAACCATTAAACCTGTTAACATTTAATGGTCACGAAGTGCACATTCTATAGTAACCCCTTTAATCAAACATATCATTCAATTGCAGTACATCTCCAATTGAAGGTTTCCACTCCCCACGGAAAAAATATAATTTTACGTTATTCCGCTCACACAACTTAGAAGTTGATTTTTTACTGTTCATACTTATTACTGCAACGATTGGACGGAACATATCACAAATCAGATCAGAAGCAGGAGAGGTGGTAGTAACATCGCCATCATCAGCATCAGAGTTATCGTTTCCATATAAAATAAAAGAAAACTACTGTCTTCATACGTGACCTTTATGTGACTACAAGGATTGACTTTGGTTTATGTTACTCACACACCACCGAACACGTTCGACTAGTTCTTTATCGATGAGGTTAATATGTTTGGTCTATGTGGTTTGGTAAATTGTCAATGCAGCATTATTATCAAAATGTCATTTTGTCGGGTGAATTTTATTGCATTTGGGGTTTGTCGGGGTTTATTTTTGGAAATCTCCCCGGGTTTGTGTTAACACGTCCGGGAACATGATGTCAGCTAGTAATGATGGGGTTGTATTGGTTGTTAGGTATAACGATTTTTCTGGTTTTTTATTGCTAGAAGTTGCTAGAAGTATAATTTTGAAATGCTTGCAACTTGTTAAGAGAATAATGGAGATATGAAACCGAAAAAAAGAACATAATTTATTGTATTTAATTTGAAAAGAAATAGAAGAAAACTTTATTCAGCCAAGCTGAATTGAAGATTTTCTACAGAAAACCTTATTCAGCCAAGCTGAATTGAAGATTTTCTATAGAAAACCTTATTCAGCCAAGCTGAATTGAAGATTTTCTATAGAAAACCTTATTCAGCCAGGCTGAATCCTATAGAAAATCTTATTCAGCCAGGCTGAATTGAAGATTTCCTATAGAAAATCTTATTCAGCCAGGCTGAATTGAAGATTTCCTATAGAAAATCTTATTCAGCCAGGCTGAATTGAAGATTTCCTATAGAAAATCTTATTCAGCCAGGCTGAATTGAAGATTTCCTATAGAAAATCTTATTCCGCCAGGCTGAGTTGAAGATTTCCTATAGAAAATCTTATTCAGCCAGGCTGAGTTGAAGATTTCCTATAGAAAATCTTATTCAGCCAGGCTGAATTGAAGATTTCCTATAGAAAATCTTATTCAGCCAGGCTGAATTGAAGATTTCCTATAGAAAATCTTATTCAGCCAGGCTGAATTGAAGATTTCTTATAGAAAATCTTATTCAGCCAGGCTAAATTGAAAATTTCCTATAGAAAATCTTATTCAGCCAGGCTGAATTGAAGATTTCCTTTAGCAAATCTTATTCAGCCAGGCTGAATTGAAGATTTCCTATAGAAAATCTTATTCAGCCAGGCTGAATTGAAGATTTCCTATAGAAAATCTTATTCAGCCAGGCTGAATTGAAGATTTCCTATAGAAAATCTTATTCAGCCAGGCTGAATTGAAGATTTCCTATAGAAAATCTTATTCAGCCAGGCTGAATTGAAGATTTCCTATAGAAAATCTTATTCAGCCAGGCTGAATTGAAGATTTCCTATAGAAAATCTTATTCAGCCAGGCTGAATTGAAGATTTCCTATAGAAAATCTTATTCAGCCAGGCTGAATTGAAGATTTCCTATAGAAAATCTTATTCAGCCAGGCTGAATTGAAGATTTTCTATAGGAAAACCTTATTCAGCCAGGCTGAATTAAAGATTTTCTATACGAAAACCTTATTCAGCGAGGCTGAATTAAAGATTTCCTATAGGAAAATCTTATTCAGCCAGGCTGAATTGAAGATTTCCTATAGGAAAATCTTATTCAGCCAGGCTGAATTGAAGATTTCCTATAGGAAAATCTTATTCAGCCAGGCTGAATTGAAGATTTTCTATAGAAAACCTCATTCAGCCAGGCTGAATTGAAGATTTTCTATAGAAAACCTCATTCAGCCAGGCTTAATTGAAGATTTTCTATAGAAAACCTCATTCAGCCAGGCTGAATTGAAGATTTTCTATAGAAAACCTCATTCAGCCAGGCTGAATTGAAGATTTTCTATATAGAACCTCATTAGGCCAGGCTGAATTGAAGATTTTCTATAGAAAATCTTATTCAGCCAGGATGAATTGCAGATTTCCTAAAGAAAATCTTATTCAGCCAGGCTGAATTGAAGATTTCCCAAAGAAAATCTTATTTAGCCAGGCTGAATTGAAGACCTAGAAATGTCTAAAATATATATTTTTTTGAAAACATTATGCAAATTAATAAAAAATTAAATCCATTCTAGGCTAAATTCGAATTGGCCTTTTTTCCTAACCTAAATTATTTCCACAAAAAATTTTACAAATTCTAGCAAAAGAATGAAAAAAAAACAACAGCTAGAATTAAAACCAAACAAAATCTCTGATAAATATCTAAAATTTTATTTTATTTACAAAAATTTGTCCATTGTGGTGTTGACGGTACCCTTGAGACCCAGGGGTTTTCATACCAACCAGCATGAATTCCTATTTTTTTCACGAACAGATAAAACAACAACATCAACTGAAAATCTATGCAAATCTCATGATGCGACATTATTCCCAATGCAAATCCTAACAATACGAAATACCAACAACAACAATAGCAGTAACACAACCAATACCAATAACAAAGGCCTCGAACAAAACAGCGGAGCAGAAAACCGAAATAACCCAACAAACAAATAGAACAACATTAATTCAGGAATCCACGAAATCCACAGAATATAAAAAATCTCCTCTCCCCAAAAAATAAACAACAACAATAAAATTCTTTTGCGATTTTATTCGGAGGCAACAATAACAAGAAAAGCTGCAGCAAGAGCAATCCGTAGGGTAGTAGAGTGCAGTGCATTAAAAACGCATACCAACTAAAGGACCGGAGATTTGCATTGGAGAAGAGAAAATAAATTGTGGACGATTCATTTCTAAACAAAAATATAAACGAACGGAACACCTACAGAGTTGTTGTTGTTATTTTTATTGTTGTTACCAAAGGTAAATCGCCACTGCGGCCATGGTACCCTGTAATCTATGTCGGTGTGCTGTTACATACTTCTAACCAACAGATGCTGCCGGTGGCTGGTACTGGTACTGACCATGACGTAGTGGGTGTAATGGTTCTGTTTTTAATGGTTTCAAAATGAACCGAACTTCGTGCCGAATTCAAAATAATGAAATTTGTATGCAGCTACGTTTACGAGGAAAAACAACAACAACCACAAAAACAATACCAAAAGCTACTGCAGTGGCAAATGATACCAATTTTTATTGCAACAACAACAACAGCTACCTTGGTGCGAACTATTGCTATTGGTTGCGGATAAAAGGTGTTGAAATATATAGGAGTATGTAAATTTTTGCGATTTAAACATTTTATTCTGGGGAAATTGTTGGGAAAGTGATTTTTATTTGGAAATCCGGATTCGCTGAATGGAATAAGAACAAGGTTAGCAGAGCAGTGGATTACGAATTAAGATTTTTTTATCCGCTAATGGGTCATCTGGAACATACCTCCTATGAACAATCAGCGCTTATGAACGACTCCTGGGATAGGAGCCCCTTAGAGTTCCTTAAAATTTTGATAGTGTTCTTTTTAGGTCATAATATTCTGAAAGGCTCTTACAGGCAAGGAGGAGCTCTAAACATTATAGGTAGGGTGGAGCTGAATAGAAGTATTTCTAGATAATGTGCAGACCTCTATAGATAGGTAAGGAGAAGATCTACAGATTAGAGGTTATTAGAGATCCTGAAAAGTACGATGGAGGTGATAATTATAGGAGGAGCTCTTAACTGATGATTATAGGTAGCATTAAGACATATACATGCGTTTGTAGATAATGTGGCGCTCTATAGAGGAGCCCCTTAGAGTTCCATAAAAATAGGATGGTGTTCTTTTTAGGTCTTAATAATCTGAAAGGCTATTTTAGGTAAGGATGAGCTCTAAACACATCATTAAAGGTAGAGTGGAGCTGAATAGAAATGTTTGTAGATAATGTGGAGACTTCTATAGATAATATTGGTTAAAGAGAAGATCTACAGAGGCATTTATTAGTGATCCTGAAAATTAGGATGGAGGTGATAATTATAGGAGGAGCTCTAAAATGATTATTATAGGTAGGGTAAAGTAATATACACGTGCTTGTTGATAATGTGCAGCTCTATAGAAGGCATTTTGGATAAGGGGAAGTTCTTTAGAGGTCTTTAAATGTAAGTAAGAGCTATATAGAGTTACTTCTAGATGGCGAAAAAGTCTATAGAGGACCTAATGGGTGGATAAGTTATACAGAGGTATTTATAGGCAAGGACGAGCTGTATGGAGGTACTGCTAGCTTTGTGCATGTCCATAACGCTGGCTTTATAAAGGTCCTTACAGGTAAGAATAGAGCTCTATTGTAGATAATGTGGAGCTCTATAGAGGCCATTTTGGATAAGGGAAAGTTCTTCAAAGGTCTTTAAATGTAAGGAAGAGCTACATGGAGGTACTTCTAGATGGTGAAAAACGTTATAGAGGACTTAATGGGTGGATAAGTTCTACAGAGGTATTTATAGGCAAGGGAGAGCTATATGGAGATATTTCTGTTTCTACGTCTGTACACGTCCATAACGGTAGCTTTATAAAGGTCCTTATAGGTAAGAATAGAGCTCTATTGATATGATTTTGGGTAAGGAGAAATTTTGCCCAGGTCTTTATAGGTAAGGAGGTGTTATATGGAAACCGTTGTCGATGCCGAGAAACTCTATGAAAGTTTTATAGGTGGAGAGGAGTTTGATGAATGTCCATAGAGTACTTTATAGGCGAGGAAGAACTCAAAGCTGATCTTTACAGGTGGGATGGAACAATAGTTGAATCAGACGTGTTTATAGATAATGTAGAGCTCGATGAAGGTCATTTGGGGTGAAGAGGTTTTTATAGGTAAGGAGAAACTATATGGAGGTACATATAGCTGACGATGAACTATAAAGAGGACCTTATAGATGGAGAAGTGCTTTGTGCAGATCCTTATGGGTAACTTTTTATATCCTTACAGTTAAGAATGATCGCTAATGTTAAGAGAATCTCTATGCAGAAGAGCTGTAAAGAGATAATTATACGAATTGTGGAGCTATATATACGTGTTTATAGATAATGTGGAGCATTATAGAGATCATTTTGGGTAAGAAGAAGATCATCAGAGGTCTTCATAGGTAAGTATAAGTTATACGGAGTCACTTTTAAACGGAGTCACTTTAGAGTCACTATAAAGTACCTCATAGGTGGGGAAGAGCCCCGTACAAATTCATATTGACAGTTTTACATATTAGGAGGACTGAAGACTAGAGATTCTCAGGACCAAGAAAGTACAAGGACATTTTAGGGAACAATATGGATGACATTAAAAAATGTTGTTCTTTTTTACCCTTAACCACTTTGTGGTACAGGGTATTATGTCTTTGTGCATATGTTTGTAACAGGCAAAAGGAAACGAGATAGACACATGGTTCCTTCTGAGAATATGCATAGAATCATTATACCCTACACAACTATGTTGTCAGGGTATTATATCTTTGTGCAACCCAAAAAGTTTGTAACGCTGCGAAATATTGGTCCTATACCCACCATTAAGTATACCGATCGTCATATCTCGACTAGCTGAATCGATCTAGACATGTGTGTCCGTCCGTCTATTATAATTTGTAAACACGATACAGGCCACAGTTGTGGACCAATCTTCACGAAATTTTGCATGTAGGTTGGGTTCTGGCCAATGAAGACCCCTATTGTTTTTGGTAAAGATAGGTTAATATTTAGGGTATGAAATGGACCAAAAACTTTATTTTTGTCTGATTTTCTCATCGCTCCAGAGGTCGCAATTATGGCCCAAACATCGCAAATTTTTACATGGAGAAGAGGGTCGGGCCAACGAATAAACATGCCTGCTTTGATAAGAATCGGTCAATATTTAGACCCTGACTTTTGTGTGAAAAATGAAAAAAATGTGTATTCTATGGCGAATATATTTACTCCTGAAGGACATGAAGCCGAGATGTTGATAGTATATCCAAGAGGAGTGGTTGACCATTAAATTGATACCAATTTTATTGTTGTATGTACTCGGATGTGGGAGTTACACTTAAATATTTACAAGTGCTTACGTATTCAGATATTATTTAGTAACTGATTACCACACTAAAGGGCGGAAATATAGCGCTAATGACTTAGAAATTTTCCATGAGATTTCAGTTATGGTCAGGGACAACGCCTTTGATTTTCGGTGATGATCAGATAATAATTTTGGGATGAAGTGGACCGAAAAACTTATTTTTTTTTGCGTTTTTCTAGTCGATCTATAGGCCTTAATTGAAAGCCAAACATCAATATAACCCACTGTAAAGTAAATGTGGACAAGTACAGCCCTCGTCTAGAAATACTTGTTGACATCTAGTCGGTCAAGAGGGTGCAAATATCGCGAAATATTGCCCAAGCTTAGAAAATAGAACCACAGAAAGTTAGATTTTCGTGGAAGTTGTGTAGGGTATCGACTATACTGCTCCGCTCACTGGTTTTATTTTGTGGGCGTAACAACGGTAAAAAATAAAAACAAACTCAGAACATAGTAGATTTGTTGGCTAACATTATATATATTTGTCTATAAAAATGTTATTGCTTTATATTTCAAACAACGGGTAATGTGGACCAGTATATGTGGGTAATAAGGATCAGTAAGTTAAAGGTAGGTTGTGATAAATTTCAATTCATTGCACTCTATGGTAACAATGAATGCTCATGTTCATGTTTTGGAATAGCCCCCATTTAAGGGTACCGCTTCATTATCCAACCGAAGCACCTTTAATTTCGCATATCGAGTTTTCAGAGGATAGAATACCTCCTCGCGTATTAAATATGCCCATGTTTCGAACTCGTCCTCGTGAAATTGTAAAATCACACTTTTACAATCAGAGCTACAATTTCTAATACTACATTTTCAACATTGCAATTATTTATTAAAAACCAAGTTTGATGTTTGTTTTCACTAATTAGGAAAACATTTATCAAGGCGTCATTGACATATTTCAAGCATTTTCTTAGATATGGGGGGTGGTCCACATTAGACGCATAGTCCACATTACCCGATGTTACTCCAATTCCAAAAAATATTAGCAACTATAATGTAAAACTACACAAGGCTCTCCCTCACTCTCCCGTTCGTAGAAGCCTTATTTGTAGCTGAGGGCAAAACTGGGCTATTATTTGTCATGTCAGTTGGTATGCTCGTGCCACAAAACTGCCATAAACAGTTAACCATTGACTTCATACCGGGTGAAAATGTTCTCGAAAGAAGAAAAATATATACACCCAGTAGTAGCAACAACAACAAAACTTAAGGGATTACTGATGATAAATGCCCAAAAATATGGTGTTGCCCTAAATTTTATGGAATTTTGGTTTTTGTTACTGTTGTTTTGCTTTACTATTCGTGTTACCTTGATTGCAGTTATGATAGTTTCGTTGAAGCCAAAATTCCCTATATTTCGTATAGAAAAAACTTCAACAACAAATACCTATCATAAATGTGTAGCACACATATAAAATAAACATGTATTTGTGTGTGTGTGTGAGAATGCTGCGTTTTCATTCCCAAGTCCAATGTTCCAAATTTGTATACCCAACACAATCTGGGTAAGTGGGTGATGACCAAACGCACGAAAACCAACACCACTACAATGCCGTTGATGATAGTGACAAAAAGGTTTTTCTGATGGTTTTTTCTCCCTCTCCAGTGCCGATGGGTATTTTAATGTTTTATTAAATAGAATGACCGAATTTGACTCTCATCACAGTATGTTGAAGAATTGTAATCCCCGATGGTGTTGCTTGACACAGCAGCCTGTGGTACAGGTTAAATTGTATTGTTCTATGCCGGTGATGGACTTGGCAGCGTTTTGGGAAATAAAAAATGTCAGGTCTTCAAATTTAAATGCGTTTACTACATTTGTATAGAATTTTTAAATAATCGACACCTATGGAAAGTTCAAAAAAAAATAATTTTAAAAATTTCAAGGCTATGGAATTTTTAAAAATTTCACGCCTGTGGAAACTTTTAATAAATCCACGTCTAAGGAAGATCCCCAAAAATAATATTTTTTTTCAAAAATCCACGCTTAATACAAATTCAAGATTCCAAAACTTCTTTTTTGTTAATGCCAAAATTTAAAAATATCTCTCTTTATGCCAAAAAATGTTCATTTGCCAAAAAAGTGTCATTGTAAAAATCAACTGAAGTACATGTTAATCGAAAATCAATTCACTTTTTGTATTTCCTGCAGTATATCTCCTCCAAATTAATTTAATTAAAATTAACAAAAAAACTTTGGTTATCACTGATAACTTTATAGAGTAACTTCTGGTAATGTGGACCATGCGTCAAATGTGGACCACCCCCCATATCTAAGAAAATGCTTGAAATATGCCAATGCCGCCTTGATAAATGTTTTCCTAATTAGTGAAAACAAACATCAAACTTGGTTTTTAATAAATAATTGCAATGTTGAAAATTTAGTAGGTGAAAATGTAGCTCTGATTGTAAAAGTGTGGTTTGAAAATTTTTTAGCACAATAGTCGAACGATTTTGTAAAATAGTCGAACATTTTGTTTTTCTCGAATATAAAGTGGTTGTGTGGTTTTTTTGTTTTCTTTAACAAAAGTACACGTTTATCTGTAATTACTTTCGGTTATTTTTAAATTTTTATTCATTTTTGAAGCCGATATTTATTTTAAAAAAAAAAACTATTCAATGTCGGGTAATGTGGACCACTATAAAAAAGTGGGACATTTTCATGAGGACGAGTTCGAAACAAGGGCGCATTTAATATGCGAGGAGGTATTCTATCCTCTGAAAACTCGATATCAGAAATTATAGGTGCCTCGGTAGGATAATGAAGCAAGGACCTTCAAAATACCGCAAATGGGGTGGTACCCTTAAATGGGGGCTATTCCAAAACATGGACCCATATATTTCTGCATTCATTGTTACCAAAGTGTGCAATAACTTGAAATTTATCACAATTAATCCACAACCTACCTTTAACTTACTGATCCTCATTACCCACACATACTGGTCCACATTACCCGCCAAGTTATTTTAATTTGCAGTTTAGAGTTTTTTGAAATATAATGCAATAACATTTTTATGGACAAATATATATAATTTTTGACCTGGAATTTAATTAGCCAACAAATCTACCATGCTGTGAAAACAATTTGTTTTTATTTTTAACCGTTGTTACGCCCACAACATCAAAAAAAGAAAATGGTGGTCCACATTACCCGAAGTTACTCTACACTTTATTGGAAAACATTTACATGTTAACTGTCTCATTGACAGCTGTTTGTCATCGACCACTTGTTTAACATCACGCCAAATGACAGCAATTGCTTGGTTGGTTGGTTTTTGTTGTTATCCGCTGATAGTGATTCGAATGGGTTCGAACAAAAAAGTTTAATGAAGTTACTTTTGGTATAAAAGAAAACTAATGGCCCCAGGGGGCGAGGAAATTTTTTTATTAAAAAAAAAATTCCCAGCGAGCTGAGCAATTTTTTTCACAGAAAAAAATTCTCAGTGGGCTGAGCAAGTTTTTTATAGACAAAATGCTCCCCAGCGTGCTAAGCAATATCTTTTTACTCCCCAGCGGGCTTAGGGCTATAATATTTCCTAGTATGCTGTGTTATAGAAAATATAATCCCCAGTAGGATAGACTGGGAAATGTTTTCCTATAGAAAAAAAATCGCCAGAGAGCTGGGGATGCACAACTCTTTTCTAGAGAAAAACTATTCGGCAGTGGGCTGGCAAATATTTTTCTATAGAAAAATATTCCCAATTTTTCTTTATAGAAAAAAATATTCCCCAGGGGATGGAACATTTTTCCCAAGAGAGCTGGGAATGCACAATTTGTTTTCTATAGAAAAAGTATTCCCCAGTGGGCTGGCAAATATTTATACCCTTCACCACACTGTGGTACAGGGTATTATGTCTTTGTGCATATGTTTGTAACAGGCAAAAGGAAACGAGATAGGCCCATGGTTCCTTTTGAGGATATGCATAGAATTACTTTTTAAGTTGATTAAAGCATGTCCGTCCGTCTGTCTGTCCATGTATTTTTGTGAGCAAAGTACAGATCGCATTTCTGATCCGAATTGGATGAAATTTGGCACAGCTCATTTGTTTGGCCCAAGGACGAACCCTATTGAAATTGGGAAAAATCGGTTCAGATTTAGATATAGCTCCCATATATATTTTCGTCCGATTTCAGGTAAATGGTGCACCAATGTCCCTATATATCTTTCGATTTGCACGAAATTTGGCATAACGTACTGAATTGAGCCTTGAGTAATGTCTGCCAAGTTTCGTGAAAATCGGTCCAGATTTAGATATAGCTCCCATATATAGTTTCGTCCGATTTCATGTAAATGGTGCCCCAAAGTCCCTATATATCTTTCGATTTGCACGAAATTTGGCATAACGTACTGGATTGAGCCTAGAGTGATGTCTGCCAAGTTTCGTGAAAATCGGTCCAGATTTAGATATAGCTCCCATAGATAGTTTCGTCCGATTTCATGTAAATGGTGCACCAATGCCCTGTATATCTTTCGATTTGCACGAAATTTGGCATAACGTACTGAATTGAGCCAAGTTTCGTGAAAACCGGTCCAGATTTAGATATAGCTCCCATATATAGTTTCGTCCGATTTCATGTAAATGGTGCCCCAAAGTCCCTATATATCTTTCGATTTGCACGAAATTTGGCATAACGTACTGGATTGAGCCTAGAATTATGTCTGCCCAGTTTCGAGAAAATCGGTCCAGATTTAGATATAGCTCCCATATATAGTTTCGTCCGATTTCATGTAAATGGTGCACCAATGTCCCTATATATCTTTCGAAATTTGGCATAACGTACTGAATTGAGCCTAGAGTAATGTCTGCCAAGTTTCGTGAAAATCGGTCCAGATTTAGATATAGCTCCCATATATAGTTTCGTCCGATTTCATGTAAATTGAGCACAAAAGTCCCTATATATCTTTCGATTTGCACGAAATTTGGCACAACGTACTGAATTGAGCCTAGAATGATGTCTGTCAAATTTCGAGAAAATCGGTCCAGATTTAGATATAGCTCCCATATATAGTTTCGTCCGATTTAAGGTAAATGGTGCACTAAAGACCCTATATATCAGTCGATTTGCACGAAATTTGGTATAGCGTACTGAATTATGTCTAGAATAATGTCTGCCAAGTTTGGAGAAAATCGGTCCAGATTTAGATATAGCTCCCATATATAGTTTCTTCCGATTTCATGTGAATAGTGCACCAAAGTCAATATATACCTTTCGATTTGCACGAAATTCGGCATAACGTACTGAATTGAGCCTAGAGAGATGTCTGTCATGTTTCGTGAAAATCGGTCCAGATTTAGATATAGCTCCCATATATATTTTTATCCGATTTAATGTAAATGGTGCACCAAAGTCCATATATATCTTTCAATTTGCATGAAATTTGGCATTACGTACTACAATGATGTCTGCCAAGTTTCGCGATAATCGGTCCAGATTTAGATATAGCTCCTATATATAGTTTCGTCCGATTTCATGAACATGGTGCACCAAAGTCAGTATATATCCTTCGATTTGCATGAGATTTGGCATAGCGTACTGAATTTAGTCCAGAATGATATGTGACAAGTTTCGTGATAATCGGTTGAGATTTAGATATAGCTCTCTTATATTATAGATTGATTTTAAGTCATTAACGTAACAAGGAACCAATATATGGCTGATAGGAACAAAACGTACTGAAATTAGTATAACCTAACCTGTGACGAATTTCGTTAAAATCTATTCATATTGGGATATAACTGCCATATATATTTTCGCCCGATTTTAAGTAAATTAGACATCAAACTCCTCATGTTAGTCAGATTGACATCAAATTTTGCACAACGTACAAAATTGAGCATATTTGCGTTTTCTAGAAGTACAGACATATTCCAACCGATGACCTATTGATATTTGTTTGAAGTTTATTGATCTAAGTCGATTCACATTTAGATAAATATCACATATTTTATTTCATCTAATTTCATGTTAATAGTCCTGTTCAATATACCCATAGTGGTGAAGGGAATCATATAGTCGGCCCCGTCCGACTTTACTACTTTCCTTACTGGTTTTCCTATAGAAAAAGTATTCCCCTGTGGGCCAAGTTTTTGTATAGAAAAATATTCCCAAGCATGTTGGGCAATTTCTCCTTATAGAAAAAATATTCCCCAGTGGGAAGAACATTTTTTTTTTTTGCTATAAAAAATTTACCTCAGTCGATTAAGCAATTTATTTTATGGAAAAATATGCTCCAATTGGCTGAGTAATTTTTTATAGAAAAAATGTTCCTCAGGATGGCCCGAGCATTTTTTTATTTTTTATAAAAAATATTCATTGAAGTTTATCCAACCTATTAAATTTCTCTGGGCCATGTACCAAACTGCTTTCCCATTTGTTCCCCGGGTCATACCTAAGACAAACCCTAATCTTATTGTAAGCTTTGGGGGGCACTTTATGCAAAATTCAAATATCAATTTTTGGGTTGGAGAGATTCTGTCAAACATCAATGATTACAACGATGATGTGGCCACAGAATTCAATGATGGAGCAGTGGTGGTTTTTATTTCCATAATGCCATGTCTCACAACAAACCGAAATGACAGTCGAACACAAACACACACACACACTCACAGAAACAAACTCATTGACCCAAATGCAATTGATGCATTATTAAATGCTTATTGATCCATAAGTACACACGGCATACACACATACATATGCACAGCACTTTTCCAATACTACAAAAGGAAAGGAAATGTAAAGGACACCGGACCAAAAATTGTTATCGGAATACTTCTTGCTTTTCGCCGCATTGCATCTGAAAAGATAATTGGTTAAACTGTACATTTGCATTGCAAAGGAGAGGAAATGACTTTGACTTCGTCGATTTCATCGATTGGTTGGTCGGTTGGTTGGATGGATGGTTTTGGTGGTGTGTTTGGTTTGTGGTGGCCATATTCCGAAAGTACATGAACGTCTCTGCGTGTGTGTGCTTTGTCGTTGTAACTGCATTCAGAGCTTGTGGCCAAAATGACATTCATTGTCATTCAGGAAGGAAACCACCATCGCCAAAAGATATCAAACCTCAAGCATGCAGACACACACAAACACACTCACACTCTCAGACGCAACCAAAACCGTTGAATATGCCCCGTGTTTTTACACGGATGTAATGGAAAACTTCCCTCTGCACAGATACCCTCGCATTTGCCCTCCCAAAATTCCCCTCTCATCCAGTGATGAGTTGGGTTTCATTCCTTTTTGGAGAAACTGTTAAGACAATCAATGTTGCAAATTTGTTTCTTCTTTGCCATGGATACCACCAGTAGAAGTGTGGGGTTTATCCTCCGCTCACCTTGACAGCTCCCTCCTCCACACCAGGGTATGAATGACCCGATTAAGACATGTTGTGACAGCTGCTAAAGTGCTTAAAATTAATGGAAAAGTATCAGCTGCAGTGGCAAGATGATGCACAGTTTGTTGTTTTTTTTTCTCGAAGAAGGAATGATGGTAGCGGGGTGCCTGAAAAATCTATTTGTTTCGACCAAACACACCTTTTTCCTTGGCGAAAAAAATGCATAATTTCTGCACAAATTGCTTATATTGCTCTGGCTGGCTAGCCATGGCAATTGATTTTTGGTTGTTCCTTTTTCTTAATTACTTGACAGCATTTTTTGATTTTTATACCCTTCACCACACTGTGGTACAGGGTATTATGTCTTTGTGCATATGTTTGTAACAGGCAAAAGGAAACGAGATAGACACATGGTTCCTTTTGAGAATATGCATAGAATCACTTTCTAAGTCGATTTATGCATGTCCGTCCGTCCGTCTGTCTGTCCGTCTGTCTGTCCATGTTAAATTGTAAACAAAGTACAGGTCGCAATTATGATCCGAATTGGATAAAATTTGGCATAGGTCACTTATTCGGCCTAAGGACGAACCCTATTGAAATTGGGAAAAATCGGTTCAGATTTAGATATAGCTCCCATATATATATTTAACCGATTTAATGTAAACGGTCCCTATATATCTTTCGATTTGCACGAAATTTGGTACAGCCTAATCATTTAGGTCTAGAATGATGTCTGCCAAGTTTCGTGAAAGTCGGTCCAGATTTAGATATAGCTCCCATATATAGTTTCGTCCGATTTCATGTAAATGGCGCACAAAAGTCCACATATATCTTTCGATTTGCACGAAATTTGGTACAGCCTAATCATTTCGGTCTAGAATGATGTCTGCCAAGTTTCGTGAAAGTCGGTCCAGATTTAGATATAGCTCCCATATATAGTTTCGTCCGATTTCATGTAATGGTGCATATATCTTTCGATTTGCACGAAATTTGGCATAACGTACTGAATTGAGTCTAGAGTGATGTCTGCCAAGTTTTAAGAAAATCGGTTCAGATTTAGATATACCTCCCATATATAGTTTCGTCCGATTTCATGTAAATGGTTCCCCAAAGTCCCTATATATCTTTCGATTGGCACGAAATTTGGCATATCGTACTGAATTAAGCCTAGAGTGATGTCTGCCAAGTTTCGGGAAAATCGATCTAAATTTAGATATAGCTTCCATGTATAGTTTCGTCCGATTTCATGTAAATGGTGCCCCAAAGTACCTATATATCTTTCGATTTGCACGAAATTTGGCATAACGTACTGAATTGATCCTAGAGTGATGTCTGCCGAGTTTTGAGAAAATCGATTCAGATTTAGATATACCTCCCATATATAGTTTCCTCCGATTTCATGTAAATAGTGCCCCAAAGTCCATATATATCTTTCTATTTGCACGAAATTTGGCATATCGTACTGAATTAAGCCTAGAGTGATGTCTGCCAAGTTTCGTGAAAATCGGTCCTGATTTAGATATAGCTCCCATATATAGTTTCGTCCGATTTCATGTAAATGGTGCCCCAAAGTCCCTATATATCTTTCGATTTGCACGAAATTTGGCATATCGTACTGAATTAAGCCTAGAGTGATGTCTGCCAAGTTTTGAGAAAATCGGTTCAGATTTAGATATAGCTCCTATATTTAGTTTCGTCCGATTTCATGTAAATGGTGCCCCAAAGTCCCTATATATCTGTCGATTTGCACGAAATTTGGCATAACGTACTGAATTGAGCCTAGAGTGATGTCTGCCAAGTTTCGAGAAAATCGGTCCAGATTTAGATATAGCTTCCATATATAGTTTCGTCCGATTTCATATAAATGGTGCACCAAAGTCCCTATATATCCTTCGATTTGCACGAAATTTGGCATAACGTACTGAGTTGAGCCTAGAGTGATGTCTGCCACGTTTCGAGAAAATCGGTCTATATATTTCATGTTAATAGTCCTGGTTAATATACCCATAGTGGTGAAGGGTATCATATAGTCGGCCCCGTTCGACTTTACCACTTTCCTTACTGGTTTTCCTTTAACGTTGATGTTTGCAATTAAAACCATTATGGCCAGTGAAAATGTTCATTAAAGTGAATTAACTTCATAAAATTCGTGGGAAGTGTTGGGTAGTTATTTTATGCAACAACAAAACAGGGAAGACGAAAATCCGGCAAATGACGATATCGTTAAATATTTGGAAATCCGACTACGAGAAGTAAATAAAAGGACATATTAATTAATTGGATCAAAAAACCAATAAGGAATTTAGTAAAGTCGGACGGGACCGACTATATGATACCCTTCACCACTTTTGGGTATATTCAACAGATGAATCCTAACAGACGTCGCATTTTTGAAGGACCAGTAAATGAAATTGGATCCATAAACATGTCATTCTGCAACAGATACTAAAGTTTTCATTTGGTCAGATATAGAAGCTATATCTAAATCTGAACCGATTTTCAGGAAACTTAACACACGTCATTCTAGACCTACTTCATTACGCAGTGCCAAATTTCGTGTAAATCGAAAGACATATAGGGACTTTGGTGCACCATTTACATTAAATCGGACGAAAATATATATGGGAGCTATATCGAAATCTAAACCAATTTCGTCGAAACTTGTAACAGGTTAGGTTACTTTCTTGGTGCATCATTTACATAAAATCGGGAGAAAATATATATGGTAGCTCTATCCAAATTTGAACCGATTTCAACAAACCATTCCACATGCTAGGTTATACAAACTTCAGTACGTTGTGAAAAATTGTGTGTCAATTTTGTGTAAAACCGGACGAAAATATATATGTAGAAGCTATATCTAAATCTGAACCGATTTTCACGAAACTTTACACACATCATTCTAGACTTTATCCAGTACGCTGTACTAAATTTGGTGCAAATCAAAAGATATATAGGGACTTTGGTACACTACTTACCTTAAATCGGACGAAAATATATATATGGGAGTTATACATAAATCTGAAACGATTTTCACGAAACTTGGCAGACATCACTCTGGGCTTAATTTAGTACGTTATGCCAAAATAAGTGCAAATCGAAAGATATATAGGGACTTTGGTGCACTATTTACATGAAATCGGACGAAACTATATATGGGAGCTATATCTAAATCCGGACCGATTTTCACGAAACTTGGCAGACATCACTCTAGGTTCGATTCAGTACGTTATGCCAAATTTCGTGCAAGTCGAAAAATATATAGGGACCATTTACTTAAATTGGACGAAACTATATATGGGAGCTATATCTAAATCTAAACCGATTTTCACGAAACTTGGCAAACATCATTCTAGGCTCAATTCAATACGTTTTACCAAATTTCGTGCAAATCGAAATATATATAGGGACTTTGGTGCACCATTTATACGAAATCGGGCGAAACTATACATGGGAGCTATATCTAAATCAGGACCTATTTTTACGAAACTTGACAGACATAATTCTAGACTCAATTCAGTACGTTATGCCAAATTTCGTGCAAATCGAAAGATATTTAGCGACTTTGGTGCACCATTTACATGAAATCGGACGAAACCATATATGGAAGCTATATCTAAATCTGGACCGATTTTCACGAAACTTGACACACATCATTCTAGACCTAAATGATTAGGCTGTACCAAATTTCGTGCAAATCGAAAGATATATAGGGACCGTTTACATTAAATCGGTTAAATATATATGGGAGCTATATCTAAATCTGGACCGATTTTTCCCAATTTCAATAGGGTTCGTCCTTGGGCCAAATAAGTGACCTGTGCCAAATTTCATTCAAATCGGATCATAAATGCGACCTGTACTTTGTTTACAATTTAACATCTACAGACGGACGGACGGACATGCATAAATCGACTCAGAATGTGATTCTATGCATATTCTCAAAAAGAACCATGTGTCTATCTCGTTTCCTTTTGCCTGTTACAAACATATGCACAAAGACATAATACCACAGAGTGGTGAAGGGTATAAAAATGCCCAACCTACTGGGGATTATTTTGTCTGTAGGAAAAAACTTAAAAAAATATATATATTTTTGTCAAGCACCTTAAAAAGGTGTCGATTTAATAACAAAATATTTTTTTCAAGGAGCTACAAAGGCGTTGATTTAATAACAAATATTTTTTCAGGACCAAAACAAGGACTGGATTTATTAAAAAATTGCTCAGCCCCCTGAAAAATATTTTTTCTATCGAAAAAAAAAAAATTGTTCAGGAATATTGCTGAGGAATATTTTTTCTATCGGAAAAATTGCTCAGCCCGCTGAGAAATATTTTTTGTATAGGAATATTTTTTTTTATTTTGCTCAACCCATTGGGGATTATTTCTTCTATAGGAAAAAAATAGCTCAGCCCGCTGGAGAATATTTTTTCTGTAGGAAAAAATTCTCACCCCTCTGGGGAATATTTGTTCTATAGAAAAAGTTGAAAAAAAATTGTAGAGGAATATTTTTTTTATATTGCTCAGCCCATTGGGGATTATTTCTTCTGTAGGAAGAAAGTTGCTCAGCCCACTGGGGATTATTTTTTCTATAGGAAAAAAATAGCTCAGCCTGCTGGAGAATATTTTTTCTGTAGGAAAAAATTCTCAGCCCGCTGGGGAATATTTATTTTATAGAAAAAATTGAAAAAAATGATTGCAACCCCTCTGGTAATCAATTTTAATTATTTAATCCTCCTTCATTAAATTTGTTTCAAGCTAATTGAAAAATTACACATTCCTGCCATAGCAAATTGATTAATTTTTAAAATACATAAAGTATAAATTATAAAAATAGAAATTAATTAACATTTTACCATTTGAACTTGACAATGGATGAAACGAGAGGCTTGTACAAATGTAAATAAGCAACAATAGCAACAACAAAATAATAAATTGCTATTAATATTTTTAATAGAAATGACATTATGTGAAGTACCCATTGAGATTGCAACAACAACAACACAAAACATAATTGGAAAATCGATATATTTAATTTTGCAATTATAATTGAAAGCCATTGAGGACCAGACCAGAGAGACCATAAACAATACAAAACACAACTACTTCAATCGCAGCAAGAAAAAAAAAAATATGTATTTAATAAATTTATATCAACATTGTTAATTTAAATTAAGTAGAAATATGGCATAATAATGTCAATATTATTTAATTTTAAATGAATTGGAAAAATAAATTAAAATTATATATAATTAGTAGATTTGGTTGCGGGGATATTGGAATACAAATGCAGATTTTCTGGAAATAAAATTTTCTCTATTACCTATTTGTGCGTAGAGTAGACGATGTAGAACGACAGAAAGACTTTTATTTGGGGTTATGCTATATACTCTTTATCCTAAGCTGTGTAAAGATTTTTCATATCTTTATGTTTAATAATAAATAATTTAATACCACAAGTAGTCCATGTCTCGTGCAAAGTAATGCTAGTAAAAAACTATATTTTTTTCTGTCCTCAACGAGACATTTTTTTCAGTAACGGAACACAACACGTTTCATATGCACAAGTTGCCATTGATGGCTTTGTTTTATATTTTTTCCTATATTTTCGTACATTTTTTCATTATAATGTCCTTTTAGTGCAAAGGTCATCGTCCCATATAGTTATTCATAACTAAGTGTATGTTGCCGCTCACGGTGTAATTTTGCACGTTAATGTACACAACGGAAGTACAGTGGGCGATCTTTATTAAAAATAAGGAGTGGATATAATAAAAAAAATCAAGGATCTTACAAGGCGTGGATTTATAGAAAAAAAATTAAGGATCCAACAAAGCGTGGATTTATAAAAAATATTTTTTAAGGATCCAATAAGGCGTGGATTTATAAAAAAATATTATTTAAGGATCCAATAAGGCGTGGATTTATAAAAAATATTTTTTAAGGATCCAATAAGGCGTGGATTTATAAAAAATATTCTTTAAGGATCCAACAAGGGTGGATTTATAAAAAATATTTTTTATATTTTTCAAAAATATTGTTCTAGGGCCTACCCAAGCCGTAGATTTATAAAAAATATTTTTTCAAGGATCCAACAAGGCGTGGATTTAATAAGAATATTTTTTCAAGGATCCAACAAGGCGTGGATTTAATAAGAATATTTTTCAAGGATCCAACAAGGCGAGGACTTATTACAAAATATTTTTTAAGGATCCAATAACGCGTGGATTTATAATAAATATTATTTAAGGATCCAATAAGGCGTGGATTTATAAAAAAATATTTTTTAAGGATCCAACAAGAGTGGATTTGAACAGAATATTTTTTTAAGGATCCAACAAGGGTGGATTTAATAAGAATATTTTTCAAGGATCCAACAAGGCGAGGACTTATTAAAAAAATTTTTTTTTAAGGACCTAACAAGTCGTGGATTTATAAAAAATATTTTTTCAAGGATCCAACAAGGCGTGGATTTAATAAGAATATTTTTCAAGGATCCCCTAACACCCACTGGCGTTTCACCAAAAATCAGCCCAGGATTTAATAAGAGATGTTAGTGTTTTTGACTATACATAGAATCACTTTCTGAGTTGATTTACGCTTGTCCGCTGTTGTGTAGGGTATCGTATGGTCGGCCCCGTCCGACTATACTGCTCTGCTCACTGGTTTTTTTTCTCAGTTTTTTATGAGCCCTCTTTGCTGTGATGAAAAAAGCGCACTGCACATAAGTTATTTCAACAATTTGTCAGAAGCTGCTTTCCGAAAATTTACATATGAAAGACATTTTTAAATTAGCAACAAATTAAATATAAAACGTGTATGAATGTGGGTGAGTGTCAGCGTGCAGACTCTTGTCGGTGTTTTGGCGGTGTGTGTGTATGCCTTTGATGATACTTAAATTAGAATGCATAATGCAATGGCAAGGAAGTGTTGAAGATTCGGTGAAAAACGTACAAGGAAAGCGGACATATTTTTTTCAGTGGAGGAAGCTGTAGAATGTTCATATTTTATACGGTATGTATAATGAAGATGATGTTCTGGTATTATAATGCTGCCACTGCTGATGATGAAGATAAATGTACATTTGCTTTAACAAACGGTAAGTAAATATGCAGCAATAGTTCTGAAATTATGTAAAATAGTTTTTTCCTTTGCTTAAGTATTAAATATTAAATGTGGAATAAATTAAATATTGAGGAGTGAAATGCGTTTATGTAAAATTTACTTCTTATGAAAATTTAATGAACCAGGTGTGAATTATTTGTGTAACACATTTTCAATATTGTGTGGCCAGGACTATTGAC
>NW_026877671.1:0-22520 GCF_032173495.1 Musca vetustissima
GTTATTAAATTATAATATATGTTAATCAAATAAATGGTTAGGAGTAAAATGGGTGATAGAAAGCAAAATTGAATAACAAATAATATGTAAAAAATTAAAAATAAGTGCAGGTAATCTTATTCAGCTAAGCTGAATTGAAAATTTCCCATCGAAAAACCTAATTCAGCTTGGCTGAATTGGAGATTTCCCATCGGAACCTTAATTCAGCTGGGCTGAACTTATGGAATCACTTCGGAATCTTAATTCAGCCAGGCTAAATTGATTAATTAACCTCAATTCAACTGGGCTGAATTGAAGATTTCCTATAGATATCTTAATTCAGCTGGGCTGAATTGAAGATTTCCTATAGAAACCATAATTCAGCCGGGCTAAATTGAAGATTTCCTTTAGCAACCTTAATTCAGCTGGGCTGAATTGAAGATTTCCTATAGAAACCATAATTCAGTCGGGCTAAATTAAAGATTCCCTTTAGCAACCTTAATTCAGCTGGGCTGAATTGAAGATTTTCTATAGAAACCTTAACTCAGCTGGGCTAAATTAAAGATTTCTTATAGAAACCTTGATTCAGCTGGACTGAATTGAAGATTTCTTATGAAAACCTTAATTCAGTTGGGCTGAATTTCAGATTTCTTGTGCAAACCTTAACTCAGCCAGGCTGAAATGAAGATTTCCTAGAAAAATTTTAATTCAGCTGGTCTGAATTGAAGATTTGCTATGGAAACTTTAATTCACCTGTGCTGAATTGAAGATGTCATATCGGAACCTTAATTCAGCTGAGCAGAATTGAAGATTTCCCATCGGAACCCTAATTCCGCTGGACTGAATTGAAGATTTCCTATTGAAATCTTAATTCAACCATGGAAACCCTAATTCATCTAAGTTTTTTTGGACTTTCTTTGATAATTGAATTCTCTTTCATTCAATGTAGTTTATTTTTTATAATTACTCTTCAAGGACCTCAGTTTGGCATGTCCTTGTATTGCCTATGTAAATATCATAAATTTACTTACTAATTTTAATTAAATCCAACTTTAAGAGTTTTGGTAGTAATAATAAAAATAATAATACTTATCTCATTCAAAATCATTTACAATTCTAGAACAAACACATTGTAGTCCCATTGCCCTCCCCCGTCTCTCTTTGTCCCTCCCTCGGCCGCTCGCTCTTTCACAACTGAGTTCATTGCTGTTGTAATACTCGATGTAATTGTTATTTTTGTCTGACATTTTTTTTTTTTTTTTTTTTTGCTGCCCTACAAATCCTTAAGTGGGTTTGTTGGTCGAAGCCTGCCAAAATGGGCAGCCAAAAAACATAGAAGGAAGCCAAAAACGTAGCTAACCAAGGAAAGAGGAAGAGAAATGAGAGGGAGCATCAAACCAAACAAACAAATATAATATAACCAACTCAA
The DNA here is from genome assembly GCF_032173495.1 of Musca vetustissima. Lineage (NCBI taxonomy): Eukaryota > Metazoa > Arthropoda > Insecta > Diptera > Muscidae > Musca > Musca vetustissima. Next base: position 1,409 of record NW_026877671.1, read on the forward strand.
ATCGTTTACATTATCTTGTAGAGTAGTTTTCGAGAAGTTTTTTGTGATTCAAAAATTGGTTCAGGGGCGTAGGTTGAGAGCCAAGGGGAGGTGATAATTCCTCAAATATTTTAAGCTATTTTGATAATGTTTTCAAAAATTACACTTGAATTTAAAGGGTTTTCATTTTTTGGTATACCAGAGCGTATTAGTGTTGCCGCTATGTATACGCCACCCAGTCGTATTACATTAAATCAGTAGAAATCGTATAAAAAATCATATTCCTCACTCAAAAAATATTTGACATCATAACGATGCGCAGTATGCGCCAAAGTTACACATTCATATTGTTCGGAGCCCTCCTTCCTTCCTACGCCTCTGCTTTCTTACGTTTTCTTTCCTTTAACATTTTCTACCATTTAAAGTCTTCTCCCTCGCCCCCAAAAAACAAAACTCAAAGTAGAACATTAAACTGTGTAAAATAGCTGCTTGAAAAAATTTTGTTGGCAGTTCCTCGAAGTCCTCCGCACCCTCTTCGATGTTATGTTCAATGTCAAACCGAATATTAAAGCTTTAATTTTCATGTTGATGTTCAAAGTTTTAGGTTTCTCCGAAATAAAATAAGAAAATAAAGACAACATATTTTTTTAGGGATTTTATGTTACAATTTTTATTGAGAAGGAAGGGGGAAATAATCAAGGACAACAAAAAAAATAATTGGTTTATAATATAGAGGGTGTGTGATTTAAAAAAAAATAGGAAGAAAATAATTTCCTCCAAAATATTAAATTCTATTTTTTGGGTTCCTTTTTCCTTGAACTTACCTTTTTACTTGAATGTTGATAGTAGCGGCGCGGATGCAACGAACACATATATCGATCGACGGCCATGCACACAAGTATGACGGCACTTTGTTGGGACAATGCACCGCGCAATAGACCCTGTAACAGAGGAAAGCAAAATATTTTGTTGGTTTAAAATTAGGTTTTTATTTTTGGTACCACAGAGCGTATAAGTACTGTCGCAACGTATACGCCACCCTGTTGTATTAAATAAATCTGAAGAAATTCTGTTTTGGAGGAATTTTGACGACTTAAAGCAGAATGCTACCAGTACGAAAAGTATCATAAAGAACATTTCCACAAATTCCAATCGGTTTCTGAGAACATATACAAATATTTGTCTAGAGAAAGGCGACGGGAAAGACCTATAGAAAATCGAAAGATATTTCACAGAATATAAAAACATTAAAAAATACCATTAACATTAAACAATCTCCTTCCAGAAGCGCTTCGAATTTTTTCCGTTCGCTCCGCAAAAAAATCATTTAGTTCCATTTTGGTACAATTGTAACACGACGATTTATATGAACAATTGGGTCAGAAGGAACTCAGAAAGGAACAAAAGGAACTACATTAACGAAAGATTCGGTCCTAGTACCGATGACTTCTTTTGTAGGATAGTCTTCCGTACTAGTTCGAACCGAAGCTATCCAACTACAAAGACAATAAAAGGTACCAGAAGATTGCAATGAATATTATCTGACACTCAATTGGTATTGTAAGATCTAAAATGAGATCTGAAGACCTCTAAAAAAATAACCAGAATGAAATTTGAAGGTCTGTAAGCAGATAAAAAATCTTCAACGAAAACAAATCTTAAAGGAAACAAATAGATCTGAGGTTTCAACAGAGACCCAAAGGTTACTATGAAGACCAGACGAAATTTCAAGTGGTACTAGAAGTTCTGGAAGGAGACTAGAAAATCTCAACGATGCCATAGGATCATATGACCTCTATAAAGGCCAGAAAAAGCTTCAAGGCAGAACAAAAGCTCTTAATGGAATAAAAATAGTCCCTAAAAAAGACTCAGAGTAGACCTGACTTTTTTAAAGAAGACTGATAGGTGTGATAAATATAGAAAACTTCCCAGATAAAATCAGAATATATCAAAGGAAAAGGTGGATTGAAAGCCTTTCAGAGTAGATCTGAAGACCTCACATAGTACAGAAGGTATCTAAATAACAATGAAGTCCAGAAGCCTTCAAACTTGATTGAAAGTTCTAGAAGAAGTCTAAAAAACCTCAAAGAGGCCATAAGATCTCTCTATGTTTCTAAAAAGACCAACAATTTTCAAAGAAGGCGGAAAAGACTCACAGAAAATCATAAAACTTCTCAGTGGAGATCAGAATGTCTCAAAGAATATCATGAGATATTGAAGGATGCTACAAGGCCTTTCGTATAAGAGAGTCTTCTTAGAGGTTCGAGGTATGGTATTCTTCAAGGTCTCAAAAGAGATCAGAAGGTATAAAAAGTGACGATCAGTAGAGTTCAGTGAGAGAAAATCAGCAGAACCAGAGTTCTTGAAAATCAAAAGGTTATTGTTCCGTACTTCATGGCATATACATGGTGTCACAACGTATACGCCATAGAGGTCCTGTAATTACGAAGGCCTTCAGACAATATTAATTATATCGAAACCTCAGGCATATACTAACTCCTAGGAACTTTTAAACGTCATCTGAAAAAAATAACAATTTCTAATTTCTAGTACACCGTGGCGTATACATGCTGACACAACGTATACGCCAATTAACTACTGACGATTTCTGCTATTATTTTAACATCGACGACCAGGAAATCCTCGCATATTTTCATGCAAATCGCGAAATAACTAAATTTTACACACACCCGTTTTTTCGCAGAACATATAAAAAAAATATTGAAACTTTTTTTTTTTTTTTTGCAACAGAATATTAACGAAATTATTATGAATGGTGTAACAATTTACGATTTTTTGCTTTTTTCTTGTTTTTGCAGGTCATCTGTACCGTACCTGGGTTTTCCAGTATCAATTCAATAAATGTCCAAATTGACCCAATTTCAAAATGGTGAAGAGTATTGGAAAAACGTCGACGATGAAATAGCAGAAGCAGTAGCTGCAGCCTGACAATTACGTATTACTGGCACTTTAACACAATTTTCGTTGGATGTGTTTTTTCAATATTAGAGTGGTTTTGAGAAAATTCGAAATATTTAATTTTATTTGGGAATGAGATAAAAATTTCTCAAAAGAAATCTACAAAAGATCTAGAGGTCAGCTGTATTTAACTTATAAATTAAAATTTCTGAATAGAACACCATGGCGTAGAAGTATTGTCGCAATCTATACGCCATCGTGTACCCCAGAAGATATTCTACAATTCGAAATATTTAATTTTATTTGGAAGACATCAATATTTCTCAAAAGAGACTTACAAAAGATCTAGAGGTCAGCTATATTTAACTTATAAATTTCATTACATTTCTGAATAGAACGCCATGGCGTATAACTACTGTCACAATGTATACGCCACCGTGTACCCCAGAAGATATCGAGGAATTGCATATAGAACTAGGCGAACAATTTAAAATGAGGAGATTTAATGTTGATTCCGAAAAATCAGGACGATCTCAGGAGTGACAACAAAGTCGCAGAGAAGGCAACATAGTCTCAATAAAACCACGAAGGCCTCTGGGGCGTCTTTGAGGTCTCTGAAGAGGCCATAAGATTAAATAGTCCAGCATCAAAGGCTTACAGAAGACCCAAATATTTGAAGAGAGTTCTCAATAGTTGTAAATATTCTAAGGATCTAAATCGGGCTTTCCATCAGTATTGGAAACAAATTAAATGTCTTAGATTCTAGTACCTTGAAATGAACATCGGAACCTTTTACCAGACTCTCACTTACACAAATAACAAATTTCCATTCTCCCCTAAGATTTTCTCTCTCACACCCACACTCCACACCGCCCACATTTCATTACTTCGATAGCATCGATTTGTGTCTGAACTTACCTGAATTTGGCAAAAGATTTCACCATAAGGCCAGCAGTGGAACAATGCTGGCAATAAACCAAATGGTGTGATAAGCAAACCAATGGTGAGGTCATTCAGAGCCAGCGATGTTAGCAAATAGCGGGGCTTCAAAATGCAGCATCCAAACAGCCAACGACACCATCATCATCACCATTATCCGGAAGTAAGGCACAAAAAACAAACATCCAAAAGTAGGGTAAAGACAAAAAAGGAGAGACAAAGAAAGAAAAAAAAAATATAGGACAGCATGTCAGTAAATTGAGCATAAATGGATGGAATTTATAATGCAGCATCAGCCATGGTAGCTGCTGGTCAGTAGTCAGACAAATTGAACTCAAAAAAAAAACTAAAAACGAAATTTCATTTCATTTGAATTTTTTCAACTGTGAAAAAACCCCGAATCCACCCAAAAAATAAATGTCGATTGTTGTAATAAATAACAAAAACAACCCAAAAACAATAAAAAGAAAGAAAATCTCTGTGTGTTTGTGTATGTTTACCTGCTGATGTATATAGGGCGAATAGCGTCTGTTATTTATGACAAATATCACCAGGGCATTGGCTCCGATTACACCCAACGTCAGTATGAGTATTAGCACTGCCTCAACGGTTTCAACAATGCCAACGTGCTGCAGGAAATTATGGCTGGTATAGCGGGGATGTGAACAACTAGAGTTTTTAACAGCCGGTGGTACCAATAATGTACCGGATTTCAAGTCCATTGCAAATGCTGGAAGAACAGAAACAAAACAAGAAATAGAAAATGAAAAAATAAGTATTTTAAATAGGACACCATGGCATATAACTAATGGCACTATGTATACGCCACAGGGTATAGGAGGTATAGAAATAAAATTAATATATTTTTTAGGGCGTAGATTTAAAAAATAATAATTTTTGATGTTTACACGAGGTGTGGAGTCTTTAAAAAATATTTTTTGAAGTCCACACAAAGTCAAGTCAAACACAAGGCGTGGATTTTTTAAAAAATATTTTTTGAAGTTCACACAAGGCGTGGATTTTTTTTAATATTTTTTGAAGTTCACACAAAAGCGTGGATTTTTTAAAAAAATATTTTTTGAAGTTCACACAAGGCGTGGATATTTTAAAAAATATTTTTTGAAGTTCACACAAGGCGTGGATTTTTTAAAAAATATTTTTTGAAGTTCACACAAGGCGTGGATTTTTTAAAGAATATTTTTTGAAGTTCACACAAGGCGTGGATTGTTTAAAAAATATTTTTTGAAGTTCACACAAGGCGTGGATTTTTTAAAAAATATTTTTTGAAGTTCACACAAGGCGTGGATTTTTTAAAAAATATTTTTTGAAGTTTACACAAGGCGTGTTTTTTGAAAAAAATATTTTTTGAAGTTTACACAAGGCGTGGTTTTTTTAAAAAATATTTTTTGAAGTTTACACAAGGCGTGGTTTTTTTAAAAAATATTTTTTGAAGTTTACACAAGGCGTGGTTTTTTTAAAAAATATTTTTTGAAGTTTACACAAGGCGTGGTTTTTTTAAAAACTATTTTTTGAAGTTTATTTTTTTTTAAATATTTTTTGAAGTTTATTTTTTTTTAAATATTTTTTGAAGTTTATTTTTTTTTAAATATATTTTTAAGTTTACACAAGGCGTGGTTTTTTTAATAAATATTTTTTGAAGTTTACACAAGTCGTTGTTTTTTTAAAAAATATGTTTTGAAGTTTATTTTTTTAAAAAAATATTTTTTGAAGTTTACACAAGGCGTGTTTTTTGAAAAAAATATTTTTTGAAGTTTACACAAGGTGTGGTTTTTTTAAAAAATATTTTTTGAAGTTTACACAAGGCGTGCTTTTTGAAAAAAATATTTTTTGAAGTTTACACAAGGCGTGATTTTTTTAAAAAATATTTTTTGAAGTTTAAACAAGGCGTGTTTTTTGAAAAAAATATTTTTTGAAGTTTATTTTTTTTAAAATATTTTTTGAAGTTTACACAAGAATATTTTTTTAAAGAATATTTTTTGAAGTTCACACAAGGCGTGGATTTTTTAAAAAATATTTTTTTAAGTTCACACAAGGCTTGGATTTTTTAAAAAATATTTTTTTAAATTCACACAAGGCGTGGATTTTTTAAAAAATATTTTTTGAAATTCACACAAGGCGTGGATTTTTTAAAAAATATTTTTTGAAGTTCACACAAGGCGTGGATTTTTTAAAAAATATTTTTTGAAGTTCACACAAGGCGTGGATTTTTTAAAAAATATTTTTTGAAATTCACACAAGGCGTGGATTTTTTAAAAAATATTTTTTGAAGTTCACACAAGGCGTGGATTTTTTAAAAAATATTTTTTCAAGATAAGTTCAACACAAGGCGTGGGTTTTTTAAAAAAATATTTTTTCAAGGCAAGTTCAACACAAGGCCTGGTTTAAGTATTTTTTTCAAGTCCAACGCAAGAATATTCTTTCAAGGAACCAGTTGGCGTATACGTTTTGACATAAATTATACGCCCCTTATGACCCCTATATGTACATATTTTATTATTTATAATCCCTAGGCATATTTCTTACAAAAAAAAATTCCAACTTCTACCGACAAAAACCTGACATAGAAATCATAGAAAGGAATTAATTAAAAATATATGAATTTCAAAACAAAACAAAAAAATGAGCTACAGTCTGATACGAAAGGAAAGTGGAATAATTTTCATTCCAATGGATTTTCCATTTGCATAGAATTTTTATTTTCATTTTTTGAATCCGTTTAGGTGGTGGAAAATGCGGGTGATAACCATTTGGCAGCGGGTGGATATTGCCGAAAGGGGTGTTAAAGAATGTATATCGATGAGTTTAACAGGAATTCATGGGAATTGATTTTATTAAAAGCTATGTGAAACACAAATACACACAGACACACACACACATCTGTCTGGTCCATTGTACTGCTGATGAATATTGACAGATATCCTATTTCCTGGAATACAAAAAGGATATGTCTTGTTTACAATATGAAATATTCCATGCTGTTCGATTTTTTCTTCTCCTTCTTTTGCATATTTAAATGTAACGGCTGTTATTGTTTTATCTCTTGTACTTCTTCCTCTTCTTTACTCAGCATTTCAATTTATTCATTCAGTTACTCCGTCACTCCGTCACTTGCTCACTCACAAAACACCACACGTTGTTACATAAATTTCTTTCAACGGCCTACCATTGTCGGCCGTTTCACAATTCTGTTGCAGCTGCTTCAACACATGTTGGCCCCGCCGTACCTTGCCAAAGGCAATCCGCTTGCCATTCAGCACATCGATAGGCTTGAAACTTACACTGAAGCTGATGAAACGAAATTTACTGCCACGCAAATACCGGCTGGGAAACGAGAGAATACCAGCAGCACTGCCATGATTAATGGCCATCGGATCATGTTCGATATTCGGCATGGTCAGAGCATGCTTATCCATCAAATGCAGTTCCCCCTCCAGCCAGAGGTGCAACAAGATACGCGAGAATTTAAAACGTTCCGCCTGTTGTGCCAGGCATATACGTACAAATTGTAGAACAATTTCCGGACAGGCTTCGGTGAACAGCTGTATGACAAGGCGGCCCAAAGGTTGGCCACTGCTCAACTGCAATTCGAGAAATATTTGAGGCCTTAGCAGTTTCATTAGCATGCTGGGAGTGCGAATGAATGGCAACTGGCGATAACGTTGCCAAATGTGATAGGGTATATCGCCGGGTGCGAGTTTATTTCTCTTGTCCATATGCTCCATGCATTCTTTAGATTTTCGCTTCTTACCATCATGATCCAAAGATAAACACGATGAGTGCATGTCGCGTTTGGATAATTGTTTGTTATCGATTTTTAAAGGGCAACAACTTTTGGCATGTGGCATTACTGCCAACGGGGTTTGGGTAAATGTTCTTGAATTTCCTTTCTGATACAGAGCCGTCATCATTTCTAGGAACGTTAATTTTCTTTGTTCCCCAGGATTGGCGGTTTGTCGGGATGGTGCCTGGCTATTGACCAAACTGGTGGCATTTTGTATGCGTAAACGATGTTGACGATAACTTTTCTTGCGTTCAATTTCGTTCATGGCGGATTTTGAGAGTTGGGAATGAAAATGAAGGCAATTTTTTGTCAAATATTTTTCAAAAATAAAACAAGAAAATTTAAAATATGTATGTACACACATACATATATATTTGTACATTTGTCATTTAAAAAAAAGTGTAAAGTGGCGTATCTGGCGTATAAGTTATGCCATCATGTATACGCTACATCGTTATTTATTATTTCTTTATAAAATCCAAACCTAGTAAAAAAAAAAAATATTCCTTTTCAAAAATCCACACCTTGAATCAGTCCTTTAAAAAATATTACTTTAAAAAATCCACGCCTTGCGAATTCCCCTAAATTCGTAGTCCTTAAAAATATATTTTTACAAATCCACCATTGTGTTTGTCATTGAAAAAATATTTTTAAATTCATTCCTTGTATTAGTCCTTGAAAATTTGAACCAGTCTGTTATGCAGATGACGTTATAATACTTCTAGAGGGAAAGAATCCAAACTTACTATGCAGGAATGCCGAAACGGTGCTAAAAATCGCATACGATTGGGCAAATCCGAGGGGCTTAAATGTAAATCCGTACAAAACGGAGGTATGTCTTTTCACTAGAAAGACAAAAATAGGTCAGTACGAAAAGCCCATCTTCCAAAACAAAACCGGACACAACACACCACACAAACACATTTTACAGACAACTACTGAGTCGACATCCAATAACTTTGATTCAGACCATATACCCGAAACGAGAGTAGTGACACGGTGCAAAACTATAATACCAGATAGAGAACAATGGAATAGCGGAACACTAGTTCAGATGCCGCCTGGTAACTGTTGCTACACAGATGGCTCTCGACTAGGAGGGAAAACTGGACTGGGACTTTTTATCGAAGAACCGAGTACCGACAATTCCCTTCGTCTTACAGATCACAGCACGATCTTACAGGCGGAGGTTCATGCAGAGTGTCTTAACTGATTAATTTCAAACCAAGGACAAAATACAATAAATATTATAACGGACAGCAAGCAAGCTATAAAGGCAATATCTTTCAAAACTGTACTGGAATGTATAAATACCATTAATGATTTCTCACAACAAGGACCTGTACGAATTATATGGGTACCAAGGAATCATAGGCAAAGAGATCGCAAATCAACAAGCCAGGAGTGCCACTGCACTACCCACAATAGAGGTGTATACCGTCAAACCCTTTAGCGAAACACGCGAAGAAATGAGGGAATGGACACATGAGACCCACAAAACCCTTTGGGATAACTATTGAGCGGAGCAGTATAGTCGGACGGGGCCGACCAATATGGTACCCTACACAACTTCCACGAAACTATAACTTTCTGTGGTTCTATATTCTGAGCTTGGGCAATATTTCGCGATATTTGCTAAAAATTGACGATCTTTATCAAAACAGGCATACTTATTCTTTGGCCCGATCCCCTTCTCCGTGCAAAAATTCGAGGTGTTTGGGCCATAATTGCGGCCTCTGGAGTGACCAGAAAAACCGACAAGAATAAAGTTTTTGGTCCATTTCATCCCCTAAATATGAACCGATCTTTTCCAAAAACAATAGGGGTCTTCATTGGCCAGAACCCATCCTACATGCAAAATTTCGTGAAGATTGGTCCATAACTGTGGCCTGTATCGTGTTTACAAATTATAATGGACAGACGGACGGACACACATGTCTAGATCGACTCAGCTAGTCGAGATATGACGATCGGCATACTTAAAGTTGGGTCTAGGACCAATATTTCGCGGCGTTACAAACACAAAGCTATAATACCCTGACAACATAGTTGTGTAGGGTATAATGAGGGACAGGAAAAATCACCAACATCTTATGGGGCGACCCAAGTGCAGACAAAACTAAGCAAATCATAACGCTAAACAAAAAAGAAATAATCCGATTGACGGGTATTCTGACGGGGCACCTGGGCCTGAAGGCACATCTACTCAAGATGGGATGCGAAGGAAGTAACGAGTGCAGAGCGTGTGGGGAAGACAGTGAAACACTGGAATATTTCCTGAGCCATTGCCCAGCATTTACATGCCTTCGGAGACAATTCTTGGGAAATGACACTCTTCACGGACTAAGCGATCTGAGGGGGTGTGAATGGAAAAGATTGAAGGAGTTCGAAAAAAAAACAGAATTCGTAGATTCATAGTGAATCAAACCCAAATGTTTTTTTTCTTTATTAAGGGGACCCACCCCTTCCCCCTTTCTCGGGATCAAAACATTTTTTGATTTAATTAAATTATACACTAATTCAAGAATGTCCCTACAAAATGTCAAGTGAAAATCTCAAGAACTCTTGAAGATATAGCCGAATTATTGTGTCAGCATCAAGTGACGGCTAAAGGGCTTCTCAAACTTTGAACGCGTTTTCTCTTTTGCGAATGGCGGGCACGATAACTCAAAAACTAATAACCCAATCGATTCCAAATTTTTTCACGTTTCTCTGTAAGTGTATAGCTATAGTATGAACTAGGATAAAGCCAATCGGTGAAGGTGATCCTTATTTTTTAACTTGGTTTTTGGTCAAAAATCGGCGATTTTCCAAAAATATTTTTTCAAACGTCCGCCATTTTGTTAATTTTAGAGCGAAATCAATAATCCTAGTTCATACGAGAGCCGGACATGTACTCTTTCTAACACCGTTGGAATTTTCGGATTCCGATGTTCCAGTGAGGAGTTATCATGCCCGCCATCAAAAATAAGGACTTTTCCTTAATCACAAAAAACAACAAGAAAAGTTTTTTGAAAATTATTTTTCTTCCTTTTTAAATCTTCAAATATATGTGTGCAAAGTTACAAACCTTAACATTCATTTACCAGCCCATTTAAAATCTTAAAAATAAAAAATCGAGAATGGCGGTTTCCCTTAATATACACTTTCACTAATTCTTGATTTTAACTTTCTCCGCAATTCTAGAGCGCACAACAGGCCTCATATGGCTTATGTGTATGTCCTTCTCATGTTGGAAATGTGGTGGAATCATCCACCCCTCTTTTCAACCTAACCTAATCTAGTCCTTGAAAAAAATGGAAAAATATGTCATTAAAAATCTACGCCTTGTGTTTGCCTAGAAAAAATATTTTTTTTAAAAAATCCACACCTTGTAAGGACTCGAAAAAATATTTCTTTAAAATCCATATTTTTTTGGTACACCGGAACGTATGATTATTGTCGCAACGTATACGCTTCAAATTGAAAAATAATAAAATAGCTTGTAGGCTACTTTAAATAAATATTTTTTTTAAAGATCCAGATGGTATTAATTTCTTGAAAAAATTTTTAAAAAAATCCATAAAAAATATTTTTAGAAACCAGCTTTTTTTCCTCAACAAAATATCTGAAATTTTTGTGGTTCACCACAATAACATCTCAACATAATATTTATTTAAACAACAAAGACATAAACACACACACATATTTACACATGTCTTTAAAGTGATCAATTTAAATATATCCGCCACATTTCTTGCGTGCGTGTGTGTGCGACTTAGAGATAAGAGAAAACAAACAACCACACATCCTAACTTCCTTCAAGTGCTAAGTCTGCCGATATATGTTTGTCTGTCTGTCCCTGTATACTTGCGTGTTTACATTTCCTTGTTACAACACCACCACATGCGTGTGTAATTTTAACGTATTTTTTTCTCAGTATTTATTTTTTCGCCCTCCCCCTCCCTTCCCCACACATCCTCATCGGTAAATATTCTTTTGTTATTATTTGTGTTTATTTTTGTCATTTGTCTTGTTGTAACAAGACAAACAACAAAAAGCTTAAATTTCCTTGTTGTTGTTCACAGCTAACACATTTTCAATTCTGTCGTGTCGATTTAATATTAAGTGGTTGTTGTTGTGTTCGACGCTGTGGTTGCCGCTGTTCTTCTGGTGTTCATGTTGAACTTAATACGTGTACAAATTATGAATGGGAATTGTTGACAAAAAAAAAAAAAAAAAAAGAATTTGGGTTCGGAATTTTTTTTTTCGGTGGGACATGTATGAAATAATGGTAAACATATATTCAAATTATTTCTTGCATGTTGAAGCTTGTTCACTTTGTTGGGGAATTGTTGTGGGAATTGTCTCGTAATTTCTTCCCAGGGTAGGATGGGATGATTCGAAGGAATTATTGTTGAAAATAATAATAATGAGTTAAGCTAATATACGGTGAAATTATTTTGAGGTAGGGGAGGAGGCTGTGGAACCTAATTAAAGAGAAAATTATTAATGGTTTCTGTAGGCGTATGATTGCTGTCAGCACGCATACGCCACAATGGGGTATTTATATCCCCATTGTGGCGTATACTTGCCACAATTTAAAATAAATAAATTTAAACCCTAAGAAATATATCGACGCCTCCGAACCATAGTATGCTAAGTCGACTTAGCATGTTTTAAAGTTCTTTACGTTTTTAGATACTACGGTCCTTTATTTATATTCTCTGAAATTTTGGTAATCATGGTAATGTACTTAGATATAAAACTTCCATACTTTGAGAGCTTCTACTGAAAAACTCACTTTTCAGACTTAGCATACTATGGTTCGGGGGGGTCGATATGTATATACCCAACACAACTATATTGTCAGGGTATTATAGTTTTGTGCAGCCCCAAAAGTTTGTAACGCCGAGAAATATTGGTCCTAGACCCACCTTTAAGTATACCGATCGTCATATCTCGACTAGCTGAGTCGATCTAGACATGTGTGTCCGTCCGTCTGTCCATTATAATTTGTAAACACAATACAGACCACAGTTATGGACCAATCTTCAGGAAATTTTGCATATAGAATGGGTTCTGGCCAATAAAGACCCCTATTGTTTTTGGAAAAGATCGGTTAATATTTAGGGGATGAAATGGACCAAAAACTTTATTTTTGTCGATTTTTCTGGTCGCTCCAGAAGCGGATCGGGCCAAAGAATAAGCATGCCTGTTTTGATAAAGATCGGTCAATATATAGCGGGTCAAATGGACCCTGACTTTTGTGTGAAAAATTGCAAAATTTGTATTCTATGACGTATATATTTGCCCCTGAAGGACCTAGACCCGAGAAGTTGATAGTATGTTCAAGAGGAGTGGTTGACCTTTAAATTGATACCAATTATATGGTCATATGTACTCAGTTGTGCGAGTTACACTTAAATATTTATGGGTGCTTACGTATTCAGACATTATTTAGTAACACATTACCACACTAGAGGGCGGAAATATAGCGCTGATCGCTTTGAAATTTTCCATGAGATTCCAATTGTGGTCAAGGACAACGCCTATAATTTTCGGTGATGATCAGATAATAATATTGGGGTGAAGTGGACCGAAAACTTTTGTTTTTTTGAGTCGATCTATAGGCCACAATTGAAAGCCCAACATCACAACATAACCTACGGTGAAGAAAATCTGGACAAGTACAGCCCTCGTCTACTGAATATTAATAATATTTGTCGGGTGTCAAGAGGGTTTCGGATGTCAAGAGGGTGCAAATAACGCAAAGTTAGATTTTCGTGGAAGTTGTGTAGGGTATCATATGGTCGGCCCCGTCCGACTATACTGCCGTCCGACTATAGTCAATGGTTTTTAATTATGGAAATTTAAAAATATCTTCACCCCTTGTATAGTCATAAAAAAATATTTTTTTAAATAATCCAAGCCTTGTGTAGTCCTCAAAAAATATTTTTTAAAATAATTTTCTTAAGATTCTGGTAAAGCATTGACATTGACAATTTGTAGTTATTTAAATTTTATCCACAAACATATGGCAAAACAACAAACTCTAAAAAATATTCACATTTGAGGGTCATATGGTGCGTATGAGTCATGTCAGCATGTATACGCTCCTAAAGACCAACAATTCCCTCAGAATACCAATTTCTCGGTGCTCGTAAAACATTTTCTTTATAAATCCAACTAAAAATATTCTTGAAAAAATTAACCCTTTCAGGCCGAATAAAATATCAAACCAGTGAGGGAAGCAGTATAGTCGGACGGGGCCGACCATACGATACCCTACACAACTTCCACGAAAGTCTAACTTTCGTGGTTTTATGTTTTGAGCTTGGACAATATTTCGCCATATTTGTACCCTCTTGACGGACTAGTGGTAAACAAATATTACTAATATTCAGTACAGACTTTCTAATTACTTGTCCAGATTTCCTTCAACCTTTGTGTTGTGAAGTTCGGCTTTGTGTTTGACTTGATTTTTTTTTTAAATTCACGCCTTGTGTAGTCCTGAAAAAATATTTTTTAAACACTTCTCAAAAAATATTTAATAAATCCATGCCTTGTGAAGCCTTTATGTATGTAGACGTATGACTATTGGCAACACACATACGCCAGCATGTCCAAAAAACTAAAGGTTAGGAAATGACAGATTCCAATAAAAAAATATGTTTTTAAAAATCTACCTTTAGGCGGAATGGCTTTAATTTTTCGAAACATTAAACCACTTTTTTGTTGATTCCAATTATTCCAGTAAACAATAACTAATTTACAACAAAACCCTCACCAGGCAAATATAATCAACAAATATTTCGTTTTTGTTGTTATTTAATGAAAAGTTTAAAAAAATGTAAACAATCAACCACAAAGTCCTCGAAACTTCTTCATAACAAAGTGCTCATCAACAGGCAAACCCCCCAACCAACCTCAACCTCATCCTTTCGAAATGTTGATTTGCCTCTAGGAAAATTTTCGGGGGGCATTTGAATTTGTTTTTTGGTGCACCAAAAGAAAATTAAGATAAACTAAAACTTGGAAATTTGGTTTTTGGACAGGAATTGCCTTTTGGTTAAATTTGGACAACAAGTCTTAAAGTTTACAACATGTTGCAACATTGTGCTGGTGTTGATGAGTCGGGCTGGCAGTCAGGCAAGCAGCAGAAAAATTAGCCTCAAGTTAAAATTGGTTACTTGAAAGATAAACAGTTTTCCGGTCAACAAAGAAACTTTTTTCGAATGAGAAGTTTTGCTATTTGTTCTATTTAATGGAATTAATAAATGTTTAAAATAAGAGAGAGCGAGAGAGAGAGAAAATAATTATTTCTTTGGGGTCACAGGGGGCGTATACGTGGTGATAGCAATCATACGCATAGGAGGACAAGGGGAATTTACATTAAAAGCAATACCAAGGGAAAGTGTCTTTAAATTATGAAAATTTAAAACAAATTTCTAAAATTTTCCCATGATACCAATACAGAATTTCTATCTTTGTTATCACCCCCATTCATCGTCATCATCGATTATCCATCCACATATTCTGCTCATAATTCAAACAAATAACGGCTCCAATCAAAATCCCGTATCGGCTTTTTTGATCACAAATTGTAATGTATGTATATATGTGTGTGTGAAAAAATAATCCCCAAACATTAATCAAACGCCAATAAAAAATACAATCCGATACAAATATCTACCACATAAGTCACTCACATACACATCGACCACCAAAAAAAAAAAAAGACTCGACGACTGTTAGCGGAATTTGTCAATGATAAATGTTCATTTGATTTGTAAGTGAACAAAAATAATAGACGAAGAAACACGAAAATGCGCTTTCATAAATTATTGGCGGCAGAGTAACATCACAACCCAATCCAACCCTATATCCCCCAACAATCGGATTTACTGCTGTAATGCTGTGCAATTTTAAGAGGAAAATTTATGCAAATCCTAAACGAAGCGAAATATGAAACAAAACGATGGGCTATAAACGAATCGCATTAACAAGAGATTTCTGTTTCTGGGTTTAGGATTGTGGGATAGTCGCAGATAATAGGGTTATAAAAGAGACAAAAGATTTAAAGAAGATGGAATATGGGGCGTATACATGGTGACAGCAATCATACGCACTGAGGGACCAGGGAAAAATACAAATTTGTATATTGGAAGGCCTAGATTTTGTTTAATATTGTTTTTTACGAGCGCCTAGAAACAGCATATAACCGTTGCCCTGCCCATGACATTAAAATTCTGCTTGGAGATTTTAATGCAAAAATGGGAAGGGAAAATATCTTTGGCCCAACCGTCAGAAAATTCAGCCTTCATGAAGAAACATCAGACAACGGCATGAGATTGATTGACTTCGCGGCAGCAAAAAACATGGTAGTTAGCAGATGACATCGACATAATGTGTCGGATACTGAGAGCGGTAACAGCCAGCTTTGAAGAAATGGCGAAGAAGTCTGCCAATGTGGTTCTGGCAGTAAACGGCGGAAGACCAAGCTGATGGTATCAACGCGCAAGATGTCCAATAGACTCAGACCAACTGTGGAACTTGAGAACTACAGCTTCGAGGTAGTCAACGATTTTAAATACCTTGGTACCGCCATAAACAAAACGAATTACATCAGTTTTGAAATTCGGAGAAGGTTAGTGATGGCCACCCGATGCTACTATGGTCTGAGCAAACAACTCAAATGCAAGGCCACATTCCGCCAGAAAAAACTCACACTCTACAAGGCCCGTGCTGTCATATGGATCTGAAGCATGGGTACTTGCGCAAACAGATAAGAATGCTCTTGGAGTGTTTGAGAGAAAAATTCTCCGAAAGATCTATAGGCCGAAGTCTGCGTTGATGGTGAATATCGCCGTCCAATGAACCAAGAGTTGTACCAGCTATTCTCGGACATCGACATTGTTAGACGTATTGAGCGACTACGTTGGCTAGGTCATGTCGTGAGAATGAATGAAGATGCCCCAGCCCAGAAGGCATATAAAAGCGAACAAAGATGATGGTTCACGCAGAAGCGGATGGCCACAAATAAGATGGAAAGATCAAGTGGGAGACACCATTGCCGAAAATGGTCATTCAAATTGGAAAAAAACTGCGCAAAAGACAGACGCGCCTGGAAATCTTGTTTAAGCTCGGCTTATGGACCGAAAGTTCTGTCACAAGCCAGCTAAGTAAGTAACAAGGCGTAGCCAACATTGAAAAAAGCCACGCCTTCTGTTCAACTCCAAAAAAAATATTTTAAAAATCCACGCCTTGGTTTTTTTTTCAAAGTTGGTTTTTTGAAGTTCAACACAAAGTGTCGATTTTTTATAAAATATTTTTTAAAGTTTTTTTAGTTACTCCCAAATGTGATAACCCTTTTCCCATAACTCAGTCAACCAGATTTATGTTCTATTTATGCTTCGGTATATTATTTTCTATTTTGTCGATTTTTATTTACACAGATTCATGGTAGATGATACAATTTAACAGACCATAAATTTATTTATTTATTTTTCTATTTTTTTTCGGTTTCAGTTAAACAAACTCTCAACAAATGATATACAGACGTATGTACACCAACACACACACACATTCACATGTGTTTCAAATGCAGTGGTAGTAGTTGGTTTTCTTGTTTGTGACGGCAGATGCAAGTGATTTCATTTGTTTTTGACAAATTTCCCAGGACAATGGGCAACAAAGAGTATTTGTATTTTTTGTATATATGTATGAGTGTGTGCAAAAAATAAATAATTTTTAATAAAAATCAGGGACGTGGTTGTGAGAGAATTCAGTATATAAATTTCTTTGAAAATAAATTTCAAATAATTTTTTTTAGGAAAAATTATAAAATTTTTATCTAACCCTCAAAATCCATTTCTGGATACGTTCACTTACTTGACCCAAAAAAATGAAATGCTTGGGGTTTGTAGATATCACAACAAAAAATAATATATAATTTATTTGTTGTTTGTGATTTGTTTCATATTATTATTATTTATATACATGTTCAAGTGGCTGTGAGTGTGTGCGTGTGTCTGTCCTTCTCAACTGGTTGAAGTTCAACCAAACGAAATGGTAATATAGGCCAAGCACTTTTGGACTGAAAATATAACAATAAATAAATTCACATACAAATAAAATTAAACTACAATATGTATGAATGTGTGCATGTGTATGTGATACTGTTGAAATGTTGTGTCCATTTTTTTCACTAAAAGAACGATTGAGATAGTCTTCTTTTTTCCTACAGTTTCTATGAACAAATGGCCTCATAAATCTTCCATTTAACTCGGCATGTTACTGATTTACAGACTATGATAGTATATGTAAATGTGTGTGTGTGTGTGAGAGTATATGTGTACCAGTGTATGTGATGTAATATCCCTGTTGTATAAATCAATTATTTAAATATTCTATTTAACAAGGCATTAAAGATCAGAAAATGAAAAAAAATTGAATTTCATTATTTTTTCGATATGGGGCGTATACGTTGTGACAATAATCATACGTTCAGGGGTACCATGAGAGGGAAAAAAGATCGATGGCGTAGATTTTTTTAAGAACTATATTTTCCAGTAGCCATAAGGCCTGGGCTTTTTAAAAAAAAATATCTCCTGAAATAACAACAAGGCGTCGATTTTTTAACAACTTTTTTTGAAGTGGCCACAAGGCGCGGATGTTTTTTTTTTGTTTTTTTTTTTTAAGTGACCACAAGGCGTGATTTTTTTTTAAAAATATCGTTTCGAGTCATACAAAAGGCGTGGCTTTTTAAAAAAATATTTTTTGAAGTAACCATAAGGCGCGGATTTTTTAAAATATATTTTTCCAAGTAATCATAAGGCGTAGGTTTTTTAAAAAAATTCAGGTTTTACACAACGCGTGGATTTTAAATATATTTTTGCAAGTTTCACAAGGTTTGGATTAAAAAAAATGTTCAAGTCATATACACTTACTTAGCTGGCTTGTGACAGAACTTTCGTTCCATAAGCCGAGCTTAAAAAAGATTTCCAGGCGCGTCGGTATTTTGTGCAGTTTTTCCAATTTGAAAGACCATATTCCGCAATGTTGTCTTCCACTTGATCTTTCCATCTTATTCGTGACCATCCGCTTCTGCGTGAACCATCATCTTTGTTCGCTTCTATATACCTTCTGGGCTGGGGCATCTTCATCCATTCTCACAACATAACCTAGCCAACATAGTCGTTGCAGCTCAATATGTCTAACAATGTCAATGTCCGAGAATAGCTGGTACAACTCATGATTCATTCCACGGCGATATTCACCGTCGACGCAGACCACGGCCCATAGATCTTTCGGAGAATTTTTCTCTCAAACACTTCAAGAGCTGCCTCATCTGCTTGCGCAAGTACACATCTTGCAGATCCATATAACAGCACGGGTAGTATCAGCGTCTTGTAGAGTATGAGTTCTGAGTCTGGCGGGAGGTGGCCTTGCCTTTGAGTAGTTTGCTCAGACCATAGTAGCTCCAGTTGGCCATCACTATCCTTCTCCGAATTTCAAAACTGATGTCATTCGTTTTGTTTATGGCGATATCAAGGTATATAAAATCTTTGACCACCTCGTAGCTGTAGTTCTCAAGTTCCACGGTTGGTTCGTGTCTACTGGACGTCTTGCGCGTTGATACCATCAGCTTGGTTTTCTCGCCGTTTACTACCAGACCCACATTGGCGGACTCCTTTTCAATTTGTTCAAAGGTGGCTGCTACCACTCTCAATGTTCGACCCATTATGTCGATGTCATCGGCATAGGCGAGTAACTGGTGTTGTGTGGTGTACAGAGTGCCATTTCTGTTCACTTTTGCCTCTCGTATGACCTTTTCCAGCAGGATGTTAAAAAGGTCACACGACCAACTATCACCTTAGCCGTATTAATTTCAGCAGGAATGCCAAACGCAGACATGGCTTTAAACACCTCTGAATGGATAGGGCTATCGAAGGCGGCTTTATAGTCGACGAATAGGTGGAATGTGTCGATGTGTTTTTCGTGGGTTTTTTTTTCCAGGATTTAACGCAGAGTGAAAATCTGGTCAATGATGGATTTGCAGGTCTGAAGCCGCATTGGTATGATCCAATAATGTCATTGATCATTGGCTTCAGTCGTTCACACAGCGCGCTGGATAGCACTTTATATGCGATCGGAAGGAGACTTATTCATCTATAGTAGGCACATATCGTCTCCTTTTGTCTCCTTTTTTGTGCACGGGATACAGGATGCTGAGGTTCCAATCATTGGACATGCAAACGTCTAGCCAAATTGTACTAATCAGCGGGTGCGTGCTCCTTGCCAGCATCTGACCACCAGTCTTGAATAACCCATCGGCACCTGCTGCTTTGTTGTTCTTGAGCCGAATAATTGCTTTTATGACCTCATCTTGGCTAGGTGGTATACACTCTATACCATCATCTCTTTTTTGTTCTGCGGTATCCTCTTCACATCTACTATTTGATACCAGAAGTTTTTCAAAATGCTCCTTCCATATCCTCAGCACGCTGGCTGTATCTGTCACCAGGTTTCCTTCTTCATCTCTACAGGAGGATGTGCCTGCACCAAAGCCTTCGGTTTGGTGTTTTACCCGTTGGTAGAATTTTTGGACTCCATTCTGGCGCCTGTACACCTCGATTTGCTCACGCTCATGTTAACACACGTTTACACGACACACACCGGGCGTGATTTTTTTAAAAACATATCTTTTGCAAGCTTCAAAAGGCTTTGATTTAAAAAAAAAAAATCAAGTAATACACAAGACGTGGATTTTTTAAAAGATATTTTTTGCAAGTTTCACAAGGCTTGGATTTTTTAAAAAATATTTTTTCAAGTCATACACAAGTATTTTTTTTAATGTTTCATAGGCCGTAATTTCATTGTGGCGTATAAGTATTGTCGCAACGTATACGACCCATTGACATGTCGGCATATTTTATATGACGTATGGATTCTACAGGAGATATAACATCATTTTGTTCAGCAAAATTAAACTATTTTAAAGAAAACTTCTGGACTTTTGTTTAGAAAAAAGTCTACTTCATTTTATCCCTCCAAAAAAATAAATAATTTACATAGATTCTCCTCAACTTAAACATTAAACATAACTTTATTTTTTCAAACTAGTTTGAAATCCACTTTTAATTCAACACTGTTTGTTTTTTGTTTGGGGTTAATATTTCGCCTCGCCACACACACACACCTACATACATGGGTTTTTTATAAAATGACTCAAATCTATGCGCCCTGGATATTCTATTTTCTTTGGAGCGAGCCCTCATCTTCAATGGTGTTTGTGTGTGTGTGTGTGTGCGAATGAACTTTTTTATTTACACTTTTATGGCTACAAATTTTTGAAAGCATTAAAAATGCTTCAGAAAAGGAAGGATAAACTAAAGAACGAAAAAAAATGGAAACAAATTCTACACAAAAATCCTACTACGAGACCACCGTAAACCCTTAACCATTAAATACACATAACTTTGCTGCCTT